>NC_134422.1:20712530-20930030 GCF_030867145.1 Opisthocomus hoazin | reverse complement strand
TGAAACATCTATGTTTGAATTGTTTTTTGTGCCGTGAAAATGAAGCTACTCTGAGGCATGAGGTCCAGCGGTGGCCATTAGCCACAATTCTGGCTTGGGCAGTAGTTTTGATGAGGGTGTCCCCAGTGACATTCAGAGGGTCTCCTGCAACTGCAAAACATGAGACCAGTGTCCTGGGAGCGTGCAAGGTCCGTCCCCTCCTGTCACGTCTTGCTTGGCCCGTGCAAAAGAGGTGCGGGACCACAGGTGGCCCCGTTAGCCTGCCCCCGGATCCTGCAGAGAGGAGGTGCTGACTGAGTCCCAGAGCTGCCAAAGTCGTTTTGCCCAGCTCTTACTGGGGGATGTGACATGGGCTGTATCGGGTCGGATGTGTTGGAGCGAGGGTGCCGTAGGGGTGCAAGGGTCTGGGCAGCTGCTTCTGGCAGGGCAGTGGATGCCTTCTCTCTGACCCCACTCTGCTTGCTTGAGGGGGACCAGCCCCTGCCCACGGGCTTGTTCTGCTGGAGGGGAGCTGCGGTCACCCCTGCTCTGCCAGGTCTGCCGGAGCAGGGACAAGCACTAAATCTGGGATTTACAGGCACAGCAAGGTGGATGGGGCGCTTCTGTTGGTTTTAATGGAAGGCAATCTTGTGTTAATGACCGCAAAATGTATGAAAAATGTAATCTGAAAGATTCATTTGGAAGTGTATATACAAAAATTATACAGCTATAAAGAAAACATTTTTTAGTCTTTATTGGTATTGGTATGTCGTACTAAAATAGCAAAATTAATGTACATCTGGTGGGTTTGCTCTGTTTGCAGATATAAGAAAGGAAGTTAATGGCCTAAATAAGAGTAAAAAGCATAAAATCATTTGCTGTTTTCATCCTCAAACTCTCTTGGGGCCATTTTAAATACCCATGTGAACTAGCAGATCTATGTCTCATATGGGATTATTTATACTACTCTATCAACATAACTCATTTCAACTCAATCTGGCTACTACAGAAATTTCCTGGAGTAACGAAAAATACACCTTGGCCTTTATTTTTTAGTTATAACTGGTTTGATGCATTATCCAAACTCACTTATAAATCCGTGCCACTGTGCTCCAGTTAATATTTATCTTTTACCTTTACAAAATGAATTAATCTTCAAAGCAAGAATTATCCCTATAATAAAGCTACATTTTTTTAAATTTAGTTGATGGTTATGTATGCATAAATTAAAAAAAACACTATTTGTGATAGTTCAATACATAGTTACAAATGTAGACTCCTTTTCCAAGAAACCATACACCCGCATTTCTCTTAAATAATTTGTATTTGCCAAATTGCAAACTAAGTGCTTCTTTTTGATTTCTTGATTTTGTTGTGCCTTCATCTAAGTTTGATTTCTTATGACTAGGTTGACTACTGCTCCACAAAACCAATAGCAAACAAAGAATTAATAAAATAAGGGGAAATAATTTGTGCTTATATATGCCAAGCTAAATAATGTGATGTTTTCTAATTCTTTTTTATTTTTAGAAAAGAAGTTTTTTTTTAAATTAAACACTTAGCACTTTGCTGCTTATAATTAAACAGTCAACACTATATTATACTTGGAGACTGACATACTTGTGCCTGAAAACAGAACAGATTAATGTAATGTTTTGCTACCTTTGACCTTGTATCCTTGAGTCTCTTGATTCTGTGTCACCAAACATAGTACTGTAATAGAGTTGAGCTCTAGCTAATAGTGTGTGCTATTCTGACTGTCATGCTCCATCATTGTAACTTACTGCATGAGGTCCCCAAAGTAGCCTCAAACACAGAGAGACGCAAAGTCACATCAACAAAACCTAAAAGTAAGCAGAAAAGACCTTAAAATGGAAATTCTTCATTCAGTTCATGCAAGTCCAATCTGTCTGTGACTGCTGGTTATTCCAAAAACTCCAGCAAAGGAACATTTAAACAGATGTGTTGCTAAAAATCCGCTGGCAAAAGTAATTCAGAAAACGTAGCCGAACTCCTAATTCTACTTGCTATGTTGTTATGATTTCAGAATTGGGACATCAAAATGCTGTTCCTTTGTTCTACCATGTGGTCTGGAAATACTGCCTGTAATGACGGGCAAAGTACTTTCAAATGAGATCTTTTCCATTACCTGGTGCTGTCACCCTAAGGGTAAGCAGAGAGAAAGTCTCACACAGTGGTCGGAGCCTCCTTGGCCCCAGCATGGATCCTGAGGGTCTCCCATGCAATGGATGGGGTGATGGGTGCCAAACGGAGGAGCTCCTGGGAGGAACTTCAGCATAGTGAGAAAGCAGTTTTCCAAGCTGAGAAGTAGGAAATACCAAAGACTTACAAACCTGATTGGAAAGGAGCCCTTGCTCCTGGTTGAGGTGCTCAGTGGTTCTTTCAAAGCCATGCTGCCCACCGCATACAAAAGCTAACAAACAACTCCAGGGTTGCTCCCAGTCCTTCCTGCTGAAGCTGGTCTCCTTCATATGAAACATGATTAAGATAGACTGTTTGAGAGAGAAAATGTGACTGACTCCGTGCTTTCTTTGTGATGGCAGTTAGTCTGAAAGGGACCTGAGTTTAAGGGTTTCTAGTCAATACTTGTCATAGCGTAAAGCAGGGTGTATAGATGAACACCCATTTTGTGATTTTTGTTACCTTGGGTATGAAACAGATGATGAGTAGCTTAACCATGTTAACCATGATAACGGTCTTACGTGCTGTGAGCTTTTGGGTTCTGCAAGCGACAGCGATGCAGATGGTATCTGAAAAAGGCAGGTAAAGAGGAATGTAAGCTTCTTGTGAACCTGCTTCTGTCTGCATCAGTTGTCCTCTCTGCAAAATGGAATTAAGCCTATGAAGTGCTTTAATATTTTTTAAGGCTGTAAAAAGTCTGAAGATATCACATAAAAAAACTTCAGAAAGTGAGGCACTTGCCTGATAGTACGTCATTCACTACGTGAATGAGTATTCAGCAACATTAGTGTTCATGCACTGTTGTTTCACCATGTCACATAGAAAGGAAACATATGACTTTGCCTTTATGGCAAATGCCTACAAGTCTAACTCCCTCTTCTAATAGCCTGAGACTAGCTTTCTGAATTTCCAGTTGGGATTGAATTCTCTAAAGCTATTATTGCTGGAAACAAAAAGAAATTAGAGTTCTCAGTGACCATGCACTGCTGTGCAGTCATGTAAAACATAAAAGAAGAGATAACTATTTCAGAGTGAAAGGAAAAACAGAAAATATTTGAAATCAAGTGGCCTTTTCAAATTCATTAGAGTATTATGAACTTTCATCGCAAAACTTATTTTTAAGCAGAGACTTCGTCTTTGTTGGTGGGTGCCTTCTGCTTTGATTGCAAGCTTTTCCTTTTTCATGCTTGAAACATCCTTGTGAAAGCAGTTGTGAATGGTGGTGCTGTGGGACATTATTCCCTGTTTTCTGCTTCCTTGCCATGGTATGGGCACTGTTCCCAACTGCATGCTGAACTTCACAGAGGCTGGCTAACTTCTCTCTGTTAGTATACCTGTAGATAGGTGGCCAGAGAGCATTTTTTTTGGCTTATATCCTTGGGAGAGTTAAGGTGGTGGAGAAGCTCTGTTGATGTGTGTTTATGCCTATACTATGGGTTGTGTTGTCATATCTAAAATAATTTTAATTCTGCAGAACATGCCAGATCTATACTTTTAAGACACATATTCTATGTGTAACTCAAAAAGCACATCGCACCGCCTGCACCATCTCCAAGGTCTGTGCCCACAGTCCGTTCCCACGTGTAGTCATCCCCATATGGAGGCTGGGCGCACTGAATAATGATAATCCTCCCAACATAGCTTGTCCAAACTCAGAAAGAGGGTATTGCACTTTGAAAAGATACATCTTCTGACTCTATTGGCAGCTCACTCTAGCACCACAAATCTCATCCCTACACTGTGAAAGAGCAGCTAAGCTCAGTAGGGCAAGCAGAAGCCATCTGACCCTCTCTCGCTGGGAAGCTAAGTTCAAAAGCCCAGTGGGTCACAGTGAGCTCCTTGAGAGGGGCCTCAAAATATGCAGGCAGCATCTGTGATTGTGTTTTGTACATCTTCCCGATACACTCTGTGTAGATTTGATGTGGGTAAAGACTAGAAAAATATCACTATTCCCCCCTCCTCAGTGTGATCCCTGAATATAGTTTCATGCACTTCACACTATTAAAAATATTAAGAAATGCAGTATCTAAGGCATACATGTGTTTATATATATATATTCAAATGTGTTCCTATAAAATCCTATCCACATGTTGTATATAGTAGATATATATAATTTCTCAATTTATCTTCTTCCTGGATCTTTTATTCTTATAATCTTATTTTAATATTAAACCAATAGTTTAGGAGGTTCAAGAGCACCCATGCAATAAAAGCTAATATGAACAAGTTGAATAGTTACTGCCATGTCTGACATCTTAAAAATGATCTTTTTGTTAGTATGTGAAACAGGTGAATATTTACACATTAAAATATAATTTTTCTTCCCTCTATTTGAAAGCAGCCTGTTAGGATTCTGATTTCTGATTTTCTTTCCCAGATACAGCCAGAATGATCATACAAATTTTTTCTCAATTTTGGAATTTTGTAGCTGAACTGAATTTGTGTACTATACTGGTAAAACAGCAGGGTTTTCCTACTTTCAGTTCTCATGCTATTTCTTAGAAGAGATATATATGTACTGGATATTCAAAGCTATAGCCATGATGGCTGTTTTCAGTAGTATGGAACTGGACAAGAAAATAGAAGCTTCTCCTGGACCTGCGTGTTTAAATGTAATTACAAATAATTTCATCATGATTATTATGATAGCAATTTATTTTTTCTTAATTTAGTTTCTTGATGAGTTGCTTCACTAAAATGATGACTGCTTTCATTAGTTAAAAAATCTTAAAATTTCAATTTGCATCTGCATATTGATAACTGATTTGCTAAACTGTTTTTTGTTTCAGAATTACAAAAATACATTGCTCTGCCATGTGAACAAAATGTCTGCAATCTTCTGTATTAATCTCTCCCCATATGAAAGATTTCAATTTCTGTTCTTGTCTATGAGTGACAGTGTTTCACCAGGTGATGTTTTTGTATTCTTACAAACTTTGGAATCATTTGTTTTCAGTAAATCAGGTGGAGCTTGTTCAAAGGGTCAGAAAACCCCAGTCTCTCACTAGCATCGTGCAGACACCAAACTATTTCTGCCAGTTCCTATTGGCCAAGGGGCTAAACTGTCAGCTAAAGAAAAGGGATTACATCAGCATTCAGAAGAAAAAAATGCTCTGTTCTTCCTAACTCCATAGTCTGTGTTCAATCAACTCACAGTTAATGGAAGCCCTCCAGTGCTAAGCAATAAACAAACACAGTTGGGCAAATAGTTCAAAATCAAATCTAGTATATAAGGTGGACAATACATAGTTAGTTCCATTACAGAACCCTCCCCTGGGAACTGGAGCGGCTTCTGAGCCCGTCTCATTACGCACCAGCACCATCTGTAGCTAACCTGAACCTTATTTGGGAATATATAAAGTACATGAAAAAAATAGAATAGGAATCAAGAGCCAGAGAATCCTATTTCAAGTTTAAATTTTGCTTGTGAAAGATCATTTGGTTTTAGACTCAGCAAACAGTGGGCCCTCATCACTCACAATGAGCTGCGCATGTAGCAGGGATTACTTCAGATCAGAGAGATTGAAGGTAATTGCTACTTTCCACTGGGAGATATCTAGTACTAGCGTGGTTTGAGAGATATAGTAAAGCACCATAAGCTGAAACACGCCATCCTGAAGCAAACTAGAGCCACTTCTCATTGCTTCTCCTTTCCTTGTTTCGCTTAAAAAAAGGGAATAGTAAATGTAGAAGAATACATGGGAACAGGAAGGAATTTTTTACTAGGTAGATTAAGAAGGACAAATCACCCCCTACCCTGATATATAGTGCAGGTAAATGTGTATGATATGTACATAGTATAGATGCTACGTATTTTTCCACTAAAAGTCAATTTTTTTAAAATAATTGTATGTATGTATTATTACTGTATATGGATAATATGAGTGTTAGAATGCAGATAGAAGAACATCAGAGATCAGGGTCCCTTTGTAATTGTTGTTACATATGAGAGAGTAAAATAAAAAACCCAAGGATGCTCTGCCCCAGAGAACTACAGTTGAACTAAGAGCCCAAATTTATCTGTTAGTGACTTCAGCAGAATTACTCCCGGGGGATTCATTTATCCTGGCATGCACAGAGATTGCTGACGGTTGACAGCTACATTAGCTCCCTTTCTCCGTTCAGTGGTTGTATACGATAAGAGAGAAACATCTTAATATAGTATAAAGAGTTTCATAGTGTGAGTTTGTGAAAGTAACTTATATGGTTCACTCCAAACAAATGCAACATTATTGCAATATACAATTATTCTGCATAGCCTACACAACTAATTTTGGAATGTTTTAGTGAGTTTTATAACAAATATCTTTAAGAATATTCTCATATACCTTTTTTAGAAAACCTATAAACTTAGAAACTACGGGTCATATTCTTAGCTGGGCAGGACAGATCCTTAAAGCTATGTGTGCATCCTTGATGACAGTAGACGAGTTTCTGTTGTTTAAAGGGTATTGTACAGCAACAATTTCCAGAGCCATTTCACTGCCACTGCAAGGTCACACTTGCTCTTTGTCATGCTTGAATGATGTCCAGCAAACTTACACCTAGTCAACATCAAGGCTGGTGGTGCAAACAAAGCTGTGAAGGATACCAATGTGTTTCACCCAAATTCAGGAGTGTCAGGTATCCAGACACTGAGCCTCTGCACTTGTAAATTCCCTGCATATCTGCTATTAATTTGCTATTGCAGTCCAATAGAAATTACATCAGCACTTACACTCTACTCTTTTCTCAACAACAATAGGTTTTGCTCCAGCATAGCTGAAGAATTTTACAAGATTTTTACAAGATCGATGCAAAGCAAATGACCTTTTTGCAAGGGCTGTTTCTAAAATACCAGAACTGGCATTCACAGGTTTGTTTTTGCCATATTCCTAGGTTGTCTTCATTTCTTTTCAGTTCTGACCTTGGTAGTTCAAAATGGATGATATCAGAGGAATTGAAAGGATGACCAAGGAGAACCAGATAAATACTGAATCCCCTCTATGACCATGTGTGAGTGCCAAAAACTGAAGATCTGTTTTGTGATCTTACTCATATTCTTTAGTAGCTTTATGGCATCTTCCCATTAAATGGATTGATTATAATCAGTGAATGCACATTCATTTTCTCGATCACTTTGTGAAATAAAGGATTTTATTTTTCTGAAAGAAATTATGATAGCCAAACTGCTAGTAAAATCTTAGAGACACTTTAGAATTTACCTCAAGATCTTGGCACCTATGAAGAGTATGTACATTTTTTGCTATTAGGATGCTGTTTAAAATATTCTTGCCTTTAATGAGATAGTTATAAAAATGTGACTGATTATCAGATTGTTCCATCTGTGAAAATTGGAGGTTCCTGATTAACCAGTGAAATTCTTCTGAAGAAAAATAACATAACAGTTTCACAAACAAGAACATTTCATTTGTAATTCTACCTATATAATGCCTGAGTAATTGAAAAATAACATAATATATGCATAATAACATACGTTTAAACACTTCTAATAGCAGTTGTCAATTTCAACAAAAAATCCTGATATTTTGGGTGGAATTCTTCAGAATTTGTACACCTTACTCCACTGTTAGTTAAGATTATAGAGCTGGAAGTAAATATAAAATTAGTGTCTTAAAAACGTATATCACAAAGTTGTCACTGGTATAACTGTGGATAGTTAAGCTTTATCACCTGAACCTATTCAGACAAAACATGGTTTAGTAGAACCAAATACATGGTCTTATATATCTAGAAACAAACTCATACTTACAGCATGAGGAACTGTATTTTGCTAAAGGGTGAACAGAAAGTATTTAAAGGTCATAGCAGACAAGCAATTAAACATGAGATCCCAATAGATGCTGTGGCAATGGGAGCTAGCGTAATCTTTGGATATTATAAATGAGAGTGGTATGTCAGAATGCTGTATCTACCTTTGCTGTGCATTTTTTTAAAAGATGCTGAAAGTTGGAAAAGGTTGAAGAAAGGGCCACAGAAATTATTTGGGAGATGGATAAAAACTCTTATATTGCAAGATTTAGAGCTTATCAAAAGAAGAATCTGTGTTGAAGGTATATACATACTTTACAAAGTGAGAGATGCCAAGTGCCAAAGGCGTCTCCAGTCTATCAGAGGAAGACATCTCAAGAACTGGTGTTCGGAAGAAGCCACCAGGTAAATTCGGATTAGAGATGAGACATGCGTTTTTAATGCTGACCATGATAACCACTCCAACCAGCTCCAAAGAGAAATGGTAGATCCTCCCTCTCCTGATGCCTTACAAAGGTCTGAATGTCTTTCTGTTGCCCGCCACTGTACTGAGGACTGCGCAGCCATAACAGGGAGAAATTAGATAAACTTGTATTATACAGGATGTCAGTGGTCTCTTCTGGCATAGCATATGTCAAATAGATCTGTGAGCTGATGGTGAATGTGCGGAGTTGGGACAGAACCCTTTCCCTGAAAATACCCTGTTAGCAACTCCTACACCCATCTCACAGCAGCTCCAGCTAGCTGCCTCTGGACAGCAATAGCCCATGAACAACAGATAGATGGTCTGAAGACAAGCAGTATTCTGTGGAATCCACTTTGCAAAATATTCTTATGAATTGCAAATAATAGAAATATTTGCTTTAGTAGCAGGATTTTCCTTTTTAATAAGACATTAGTGCAGATGGATCCTGGTCAAAAGGTTTTAGACTGACTCCTTGAGGAATTTCAAGTTGCCTGGTCTTGCCTTTGTGTGGTAGGAAGTAGTTTCAAAGGGGATATGCTAAACAAGAGCCATCTGGAAAACTAACTCAGGCTTCTGCAATGTTTTGGTATTATCCATCACAAAACAGATACTTTTTGCAGAACTCCTTTCAGCAAGTAATGCAGAGCAGTATTAAAGGAACCTTCTTATTAAATAAATGATACTACAGGAATTTGTAGTAGACATACACTAATGGCTTTGTGGTACAGCCATTCTGCAAAGAAACAGAAAAAAACCCAGTAATATTCATGTTTGTAGCTTAAGTTGTTTTTTTTTTATATCTTTGGAAATAAGTTTAGTTGTAAAATGGTTTAAGAGGTTTAGCTGTGAAAGGGAAAATGATCAGAAGAGTTAATAAGTAAATAAAGAGTTGTTATATTTGTCTAGTTACCATTAATAAACGTCAAAATAATTTAAACTATTGGTGACTACTGCAAGGAGTCTATTCTTCGCTCTAAATAGTCTCAAAACTATGGACAAATGTTTCATTTATCCAGAATAACCCAAGGATACTCCTTAGCAATCACTGAGCATTACAGTTTTGTAAGCAGTGGTTTTAGCTGGTTGTGAAGATGTTTAATACATTCTGCAGTGCTAACACATCTCACAAACTGATTTCATGGGGAATGTGTCTGTTGTGTGTTCCAGGCTCCTTTTTATCCTTGATGAGTGTAGCTGATGCCTTTGTGAGACGGAACGTATAGTAGCTAAAATTTCTTTTGGAGCCAGGCTTACAAAAGCCTAGTTTTCAATCTGATCCTGTTAGGTCTTTCTTTTGTAGTGAACGTCTTTGTTTTTTCAGACTTTGAATTTTGTGAAATATGAGATATATAAAGCATATGGTTGTGATCTCAATCATTTTCATCATAGGAAGACCTCATCCTCCTTTACAATAAAATAATAAACTCAGGAATAGCTGAGTTATTGAACATATTTGGAACTTAATTAATGATCAATGTCTAAAGTGACTGCAATCGAGTACTTACCCCACCAAACCACTGTCCCTCTCCATCACCCACTTAACTGACCCTGCAGTTTGGCCTCCTCTATTTATCTGCTCTGTCTGGACAGGGCCATAGAACTTGAAGAGCTATGCTAAAGCTGAGGAGCTGCTGTAATTTTTGTTATATGAATAAGTCTCTAAGGAGAAACAAATACATCTGACTGAGATAGTAGCTATGCAGGCAAATCTAAAAGGGACAGAACTGTGTGAAAGCATAAGGTTCAAAGTGTTTTTTTCTAGAGCTAGAGGATTAAATACTTCCAAGAAAATGCTGGAGACTTGCTGGTATGTCAGCAGCTTTCCCCTTCTTCAAGCTGAAGATACTACTATTGAGAGATTTTGTGCTACTAAAAGAAAATTATTTAATGAAATATTAATGTGTTACAGTGCATTTCCATTATATTATGAACCATTAGCAAATTAAAACAACACAGTCAATTTAAAGTAGGTCTTGTGACACCTTTCCTTTTCTGTTATTTGCTTGTTTATTTTCTGCTGTGGAATGTGTTGATTCATAATTCTGCTGGTCACCAGCTTAATCTTCACTAGTCTATTCTGTGACACGACTCTGTGTATGGGAGTGTCTATATGTTCAAAAGCACTTAAAGACATTCCTATTTTCTCTCTGTTGGGTAGGTAAACCATGTTTGGTTATAGGTAATAGTGTTGTTTGTTTCTTTCAGGAAGACAATACTTTTTAAAGTATTGATCAGTGGTAAGTGCAGGACTGTTTGGTCTTCAAAACCTTCCCTGGTATGCCATGTTTGTCCTAATCTAGTACGGGGGGAAAAATAGAGTAAAAGTCTATTTTCCACGTTTCTTTTTTCTGCTTGCTGTCGTTTAAAAAGCAGCTTTGAACCTTGTTCATGACTTTCCCAGATTTTGCTGTTAGCTGCCAAGTCCCTGTCAGATTGAAATTGAAACGGCAGAAAAAAGATTTTCAACATACTTTTTCTGCAATTTTTTTCTGTCTTTCACCTCTAATGAAATGACCTTTAACTGCCCCCTCATCCTACACTAAGCAATGCTGAGTTTTATACCCTAAATTTCAACTACTTTATTAAATTAGCTACAAAATGGGTATTTAAAAATGAAAACAAAAGTGATTTTAAAAGTGTATATGAAGCTTTGCAATTATTGTATTTAGAAGCATTGCTGAACTTTTTACTTCAAAGACAAAGATCTCTGCTCTTGAGAGACCTTGCCTTGTACTCAGAGCTCATCCAAATATACATAATATTTTATTATAACAGATCATTGTAAAGCTAGCCTCATTTAGATTTTACTGTATTTATATACATGTATCTAGTTATTGGTTCATGCTTTAAATGCGGAGTCATTTGCCATGAAAGTATTGCCTTGTTATTGAAAAAATGAATTGGCTTACCTACTTCAATTCAGTGTTAGGCTCTTACATCCTAATGGAGTAGATATACAAATTGCTTATTGAAATACACAATATGAGAAAGTCAGACTTACCAACTCATTCTATTTTTATACCTTATACAATGTTCAACACTTTACTCTTGATGAAATGTGGTTCAGTCCGTTGTTGCGCTATCTAATGTGCCAGTATTTCTTGCTACATTAATTTTTCTGCTGTATGGTCTTTAATAGAAAAGATACTCACCAGCATAAATATCCCTAAAGCTAACAGTAAAAAAATACTTAAATAAATAACAGATGCACAAGGGAACCAAGGGATAAATATACAGGAGGCACAGAGTCATGATCACATGTCTGAACTACTTGATCCATTATCGGCGTGTAGCAAAATACACACTAGTAATTATGTGGCTATCCCCCATGCTCACATGTTTCTGAACTGGGTCAACCTGTCTCTAACATTGTAAATATTTGTAAAGAAACTATGAATTTGGAGATAGATTGAATTTGGAGATAAATTGTGATACGACCTGTAAGATGCATGTATGTAAGAACATGTACACACATAGGACACATGATTTTATAAGACTGTGATGTTTATCAAAGAAAAGTTTTAACAGGAGTGGTTAGAGCCACCACACACAGCACAATTAGACACCGCGATTTTGCCCATCGGATTCCGCTGGTGTATCATAACCCTGACTCTTCACACCACTGGTATTCCAGTCTGGGGTGTGTCTCAAGAAAAAAGTTTTATGAACTTAATGGTGTATTTTTTCATGTCAGTAAAAGTCTAAAAGCTTACAGGATGTCATAACAACCTTTTATTTCCCTTTTCTACTAGTAAGCAAAATCACAGCCTTTATTTTAGTTTAGATATGAAAAACAGAATATCATGCAAGACTGGTAAATGGTTTTCCTCAGTATCTTTTCCTAGATAGCATTTAATTAAAAAACAATGTAGAATATATGCAGTGATGGTGTAAGAATTTATAGAGAAACTAAAGGCAAATCTCATTCATAGCTTTGTTTTGATATGCCACGTAGCTGATAAATATAACACTGAGCCTCTACTTTTTGATTGGTGTTGCATTTGAAAGGTTTTCTTGGTTCACCAAAGATTTCTCTTCATCATTTTAGAATCCTTTAAAAGGTGTTTTACTTTCTGTATTATGAAATGTCTTTGTATTAAGCTCCAAAAAGCAATAATAAAGATACACATATTTTTTGGTGTAGCAAATGACTCCTTGTATTGCCAAATGCGATTCACTTGGTAGAAATCAGGCCACGAAGATTAAACATTTTCAATGAATAGTGATAAAATTTGGGCTTGGTTTTATCTTCCACTCTGTATTTTTGTTTGTTTGTTCTGCAAAACACGCAATGCTACTAATTGGTTAATTACTATTAATTCAAACACAAGACCTTGTGATTTAAATATAGAACAACTTTTGAGGTTTCAGGACAGCAGGAAGAACAGAGATAGGGAAACTACCTTTCTTATCCTTTTCTCATTACTCTTGAGAATTTGGCTCTTACTGCTGTTTTTCTGCTTGCAAGATTTTTGAAGCATGCTTCAAAAAATCAACAGGTCTGAAAAACAGAAATACGTGTAAAAATAGAAGTGAAAATGTCTCCTTTTCATGGTGCAGGGGAGGTATAAACAAACATTATGCCACACAATGGTTAGAAACAAAAAGCTGGATGATGTAGTTATAATTTACTTTGATGAGGGCCTTTGCACAGCTGGGCTGCCCCAAGAGCAGCTCCAGGAAAAATTGTAACTGCCCCATTCATACTAATGAGAAATGACAAGCATTTTGCATTTAGTACATTCATCTTAATCTCCCTCTGTACCTTGATCATTTACTAAAGTTTGCTGTGTCCTAGGCCCAAAATTATTATACGTGATGGAAGCTAAAAACAGGGAAATGATCAGGAGGAATGTACACATGCAGGGTGGGAAGTTGGTCCTTTAGCTGGCAAAGGCTTCCTGGCCTCTTAAAAATGAGCATCCTGAGTGTTTACAGTGGAGACGAATGTTGGATCTGAGCATAACCCTTAAGCTGAGCACTTAGGGTTTACCTAAAAATGCAGAAAAGCCATTACTTGGATTCTGTGCCTCTTCAAACAGTGACAGTGCCTTTTTCTAAACCATTGTATAGTTTTTGGTCTTTTATATACCTTGAGAGTTGTTCTCAGAGGCAGCAGTGCCCATGGCCAGAAGCTGCAGCAGCTAGAGATGCTTCTCTTTCTTCTTGTTTTTCTTTGTTTCTGTCAATGTTTTAATCTTTGGAGATTTTCTTTAATTACCATGTACTACCGAATGCTTCGTAAGGAGGAAAACAGTAAGTTAAAATTTTGGTTAGACAAATGCATCCAGCAAAATCTTTCTCAAGATGCAACTACAGAAAGCCAAGACACAGAGGACTGTAGATAGGGAGTAAGAAATGGAAATTGGGGTACTGGAGATCAATTTCTTCCCATGTCATTAACTCACAGTGAGTGTCCTTCGATGTACAAAATATCACTTCTGCTTCCATGTGTGTATAAACGGTCTTGCTGATCATTGGCTACCTCTATGAAGTGTTGTGATGAATACGGCTAATTACAAAATAATAACTAACTAATGATAATGTATTTTTGAAGAACCCTAGTATAATTTAAATATGATTTCTTTAAATCCTCATATATTAATATCTACAGGGTTCACAAGGCTATTTCAATAAATGGGTAGCCACTTATTATGTCCTGTTCTACAGTACAACATGTCAATATATGGCTTCATAGTATTCCTAATATCTCTGCTTGGAGGATTTACGTATTAATAGCCATTTGGAACTCATACTTGGTGTCTGTCAGAATATAAAGACATAGAGTAATAATTTTAAAACTAGGAAATCTGACAAAAATTTGGTGAAAACCAGTTTCAGCTTAATAGGTAGAAAGTTTCCATCTTGAAAATTAAAAAAAACCAACACATTTTAGCAGCCTTTTGAACTCTAACTTGGTGCCGTAGAACTGCAGCTCTTCCACAAGGAGCGCTTCAAATTCATTCCCACAACCATTGGCCTCAAGGCTCCCCATTCACCCCTGTCCTTCACTACAGAGATCTCAGCGGCCTTTGCTGTCTTCCCATCTCAGATTGCTAAACTGTCCCTCCTTCCAGCTGTCTTCTTTGGGATTATTGAGTAGGTCAGGCTTTGGTAATTCGAAAGTAGCTCTGCTTTGAGATAACGCTATCATCGCATAAAAGTGAGGAAGAAATAGTACTGTGGTAACATTTATTGCTTTGCATGCTGCTGGGTCTCAACATCCATGAAGGGACGGGAACAATCCTCACACGCGTTGGTAAGATGCACAGTCAGATACTTTATTCTCCCGCTTCTGCGGTTATATACATTTTTCATACCTGTACACACGATTACGCTTACATTGGATAGGCTACAGACATAAATCACACGCTGTTCACATACCCCACATTCCCTTATAATTGGTAACTATGCACTAACGCCAATAGCAACTGACCGCCTCCACGTCCTTGAACACATCTTGTTTTTGCTAACCCACATCATGTACACTCTCAGAACTTTCTCAATGGCTATTCTTAGCTGTCCTTTCCAGCAAGCCTATTAAATCATACTGTTTTGCTTAAGCGGCCTAGTCATGCTAATTCTCAAGCTACATCGACCCAAACATCTCCCCCTTTTTCTTTTCAAAAAGCTAAGCTATGTTATCATTACCTTAAAAACATTTGCTCAATTTGTGTTAGTTGCATCACAAAAATTTTCTTCACAGTTAGCTCTAGTGCCTCTTGTGTTATGCGTTTTATACACGGGACCAACATAATCACTGCCATAATCATTACAACAATAAGCAATAACATTTTGATTAGTGACAATAACCAGTCAGAAATTCCCCATCTGTTTCCTGCTGCATCAAATACTTCCGCAGCCCCAATAAATCAGAATGCAGATACAATAGTCTAAAGGCAGAACCCGGAAAACTTACCAAACCAGAAGATGCAAAGGCAGTTACTTAGTCCAGACAAATCCATTAGATCACAAAAACCAAATAAATCCATCAGAACACAGAAATACAAAAACTATGACAACAAACACATAGTATCACACATTTATGGTTGCGACCACACACACACACACAGACACACACGCAGGCATACCAAGTTTTCAACATAAATCCAAATATTACAAAGACTTATGAACAGACAGCAGGCAGGCAACAAAAGTGATACTGGAAGAATGCCTTTGTCTTATTAATAGTCCCTGCTCAGAACTTTTTGGTCCAGTGATCAGAGGTTCTCCCCAAGAATCCCTCGGTGCCGGCTGGAGGTCCTGCAATCCCTGGGACCATTGATGTTCAAGAGCAGGGTCCTACCTGGGTACCCAAACTCTGCTACCAGAAAGGAGCAGAATAATTCACTCTCCAAAACTTAACCCCGGAGCCCTAGAAAGCAGGCACTCATATTGACACTCATCAGATAGTACAGATAACAGATATACATTGTTAGGATGTAGCATCTTTGTTAACCAGGCCCACTGTCTTTTTATCACCTCCCCTTCTTCTTCCGTGTTCATTCAAGATGGGTTTGATCCATTTCGCCGGCACCCACTCTGTCTGTCCATTATCTGTAGAAATACAAGCATATCCCCTCCCCCAAGTGAGTAGTCGTACTGGACCTTCCCAGACCCCTTTATCCGGGCGGAATACCGTTACTAACACCACATCTTTGTCATAGACATTTTTGTGTGTTCCCCTGTGCCGAACAGCTCTGGGGTCACTATGACCTCCTCTAACATTCAACCAATTCGGGACAAAAAGGGTTTTGTGTAGACAGTCTATCGGGTACTGCTCTCCCCCCTTTTTTAAAATATTTAAATGATCTTTTAGTAAGTGACGGGAACGCTCAACAATAGCTTGACCGGTGGAGTTGTATGGGATGCCCCGTACATGCTTAACACCCCACAGCTGAAGGAAACAGGCCACCACCTGAGACCTGTAAGCTGGGCCATTATCAGTTTTAATTTGTTCAGGTACTCCCAACACAGCACAGGCTTGCGCCCAGTGTCGTTGGGTTGCTTTGGCATTGGTAGAAGTAGCTGCTGTTGCCCAGATGGCAGCCAAACACATATCAACAGAGACATGGATGTGCTTCAAACGCCCAAACTGGGGGAACTCAGTCACGTCGGTTTGCCAAAGTTGTCTGGGCTGTAGACCTCGAGGATTTACACCACCATCCTGTATAGGAGTGAGTCTCGCACAGTCAGGGCAGGCTGCAACAATAGCATGCGCATCTGCTTTAGATAATGAAAACTGTCTTTGCAGCACCGCCGCAGACTGATGGAAAAAATCATGCGCGTCTCGTGCAGCGTCAAAGCTCGTGGACAGTTGTACGGGAGTGGCTGTCACTAGTTGGTCCACACAGTGGTTGCTCTTAGGTCTTGTAAGAGTCTCCATTTTTTGGACTTTTTCTGAATGGTAAACACAGGAGTATTCCAAGGACTAGTGGACAGGACCAAGTGCCCCAACTTCACTTGTTCATCCACCAGTTCTTGGAGATGGGCGAGCTTTTCAGTAGACAGCGGCCATTGGTCCACTCAGATCGGCTTTTTTGTCAACCACGTGAGCTTCAATGTAGGCCTGGATGCGCTCGCTTCAATGGCCGCTGTCAAAAAGGCGTCTGAATGACACAACCCTATTGTGATAATACGTCTCTGCCTAATAGTAGTATTCAAGACATAGGGGCGTGCTTGTGCCAGCAACTTACCATCTTGGTCTACAAAGGTAATGAACTCAGTACTCATTTGTGTCGCTGCTGCACCACCGATTCTTGTCACCATGCCCGACACTACCGTCAATGGCCATGACTCTGGCCATTGGGCCCTCGGGATTATAGTAACATCTGCTCCGGAGTCTAACATATTCTGGTCTTTTAGTACAATGCCGTTCAGTCCTTTAATAGCGATCTTTCTTATGGGCTGTTCTGTGGAAAGAGGTTGTACGAATGCCACCAAGGGGGGTCCACTTGAGCCAAAGGTGTCACTTCCCCTATAGTTAGGGTCAGTTGGGGGGACCTGAGCAATAAAAGGAATCAGTTGGGCAACCTTGCTGCCTCGTTTGATGGTTAATGGTGGTGTGAATACCTTTAACATAATCCCTATTGGGCCTGTGAAATCTGCATCAATTACCCTCGGTAGGACAAAAATTCCCTGACTAGATGCAGAGGATCGTCCCAACAACAATGCACTCAGCCCATGACCTAAAGGTCCTGTGGCTACCGAGGGGACGACATGCACCTTATCATCCTCTATAGTGATGTCTTGTCCCATGGCCAGATCGGCTCCTGCGGAGCCGCTTGTGGCGGCTCGGAACTTGTCAAGACAGCCATAGCTGTGGGGAACTTTCTTGTCCTCACGCCCCCCATCCTGGCGCTGCTCTGCCCGTTTCCCAACAGGGGGGTACCATCCTTTTTAAACTGCGACCTGCATTGAGCTGCTTTATGCCCGAACTTGTCACATCTATGGCATGTCCCTACAAATTCGTCAGCCACCACCTTTTGCTTCTTGATCTGAGGACTGTTTCTTTTGTAATGGTCTTCCTCTCCGCAAATAAGACAACCAGTTTTTGCTTTAACACCTCGATCCCCTTTCCCCGTTTGCATGGCAGGTTGTAAAACAGTGGCCATAGCAGCCGCATGTATTCTGGCCTTCTCTCTTTCCTCCGCTAAGTGAGGTAATCGGGAACAAGCCTCCACGTACCGACTAAGGGTAGACCCACTAGGTAGGGATGCAATTATCTGTTGACATTGAGTGTTGGCATTTTGAAAAGGTAAATCCTTTCCTACTGCACCTTTTGCTTCACTTGACAGATTCGGTGCTGCATCTAATGCTTCTTTTAATCGATCTATAAAGCGCATGTACGGCTCATCAGGACCCTGACGAATCTGCGTATAAGGTAATACAGGCTTCCCAATCTGTGGTAACTCAGTTAAAGCGGCCAGGGCTAAGCTCTGTGACTGTTGCAGTATTCGAGGGTGGAGCGCTGCTTGAGCTGCCCCGTCACGGAAAGCGCCGGTACCCATGAGCTGGTCTAGTGTAACTACACGTAAAGGACCATCGGCACCTAGCTGAAGGTTTTGCGTCATTGCAACCTCACATTTATCCCGCCACTTATCCTTCCACAACATAAAGGCAGTGGGGGGCAACACCAATTCTAACAAGGCTCGGGCATCAGCTCGCACTAATATCTGATTTTTGAAAAAGGTGGTAACCAGCGTCATAACTTGCTTGTTATCCAAATCATAGTTCATTACGGTTTTTTGTAACTGACTCACTGTTTTTCAGTCAAAATGAGCCCATATCCATTGATTCCCCTGCGTAAACACCGGGAATGCTGTTAAACTGTTTGGTAGCATTTGTCCTTCAATTACAGCATTTTCTATTACCCCCCTCCATCATTGTCCCATATTAAAGTTAGGGTCGCGTATTGGGGGCGTCCCGTCTCCACTCCGACCTCCAGCGGCCACACCACCCCCCTCTGTACCGCCAGGTCCCTGCAAACCACACCCACCGCGTGCGCAATCAGGCTTTTGAACACCGGATGCCCCTCCTCCTTGCTCTCTCCACTTCACGCCCCTCTTCCACTCCTCACGTTCATCATCCCCCACCCCATTACCGTATTTACTGCGTAAATAGTGATCAGCGTCAGCTAAGCTCATTTCCCGGTCTTCCAACATGAGCCTAACCCAGCGCCACTGCAAATGCTCTGGCGGTGAGCTTTTGTTAATGCTTCCATTATTTGACCCCCCTGAAATCACCTCCCCCATCCTGTCTGACTCCCCACATATCTGCTGCTCGACCGCTCACGAACTGTCCATTATGGCTTGGTGAGCCTTTCGATATGCCTGTTTAATTGTGGCGTTACGGGATCCTTTATCTAGTCGTTGCATCTCGTCCAGCAGCTTTGTCATTTGATCCTGCTGCTTTCTCAATATGTCCGTAAGTTCACTTTTATGAATCTTTGGGTGTGATAGCGATGTTGCTCCTTTGGGCAAGTCAGTATCCTTTTCTTGAGAACTGGAGTCCGGGAGCGGCACATTCTCTGGCAGTGGTGGGGCTGTAGGTGGTGCCGGTGCCCAGTATCCCAATTCAATACTCGGTCCTTCCCAAAACTCAGTTTCACTGGAACGAACGGGGTACGCGTGGGCCGCCGTACAGGGATCTTGACACTCTCCAGCGGGTTGACTGATTGCATAAACAGCTCTCACGGCGGCTGCAGCCACAGTAGCATCGTCCTTCATATCAGCAATCATATTTTTAACAGTTCGGAAAACAGGGGCTAATTGCTGTGCCTCTTTGTTTCCGACCTGCACAGAGTCCCACAAGTCCATCCCAACTCTGTGCCACGCATCCGGATCAAACAGCTGATCCATTGTTATCAGCTTTTGGTGGCGGCACCATAATAATAGTCCTGATATGTCTCCTTTAGTTAACTTAGCATCGGCTCGATCTGCCAATTCCAACAGGCTTTTCAGCGCCATGTTTTGTGACGCTGATACAGTGGAACCCGTGCTGCAGATGTTCATGCGCCCCCCGGCGTGCCGCAGATCCACTCCTGCCTTTCTCGGGCAGCCCGGCTTACCTCGCCAGCTGGCAGTCCCGTGCCTTTTTTTTTCTGGCTGCGATAATAAATCCGTAGGGTCACCACAAAGCTGGGTCTCAACATCCATGAAGGGACGGGAACGATCCTCACACGCGTTGGTAAGATGCACAGTCAGATACTTTATTCTTCCGCTTCTGCGGTTATATACATTTTTCATATCTGTACACACGATTACACTTACATTGGATAGGCTACAGACATAAATCACACACTGTTCACACGCCCCACATTCCCTTATAATTGGTAACTATGCACTAACGCCAATAGCAACTGACCGCCTCCACGTCCTTGAACACATCTTGTTTTTGCTAACCCACATCATGTACATTCTCAGAACTTTCTCAATGGCTATTCTTAGCTGTCCTTTCCAGCAAGCCTATTAAATCATACTGTTTTGCTTAAGCGGCCTAGTCGTGCTAATTCTCAAGCTACATCGACCCCAACAGCATGCATTCCCCATCATCCTCAGAATCAGTGGCACTGGTAACAAAGGTGAGAATAGTACTCATTATTAGTGTAAAAAGTAAGTAAATGTAAATCCCAGCCAGAATATTGTTTAGTCACTATTGTAGTAAAGCATCTCAGAAGTGTTCCTGAAGGTAAAGCATGTATTTTGGGTGTAACAGTTGTAGTGCACAGACATGAGGGTCGATTCCGAAGCTTGAAGGCACAGCGGTGTTTCACATATAATGCCTAAGATTATGGCATTATAAAATTTCTCAAAACAGAGGCTGAAATTAAAGAAACTTTTTATGGCTTTAGGTGGGAATTTTCTAGCTGTTTTGTAACAGTGGTTCTTCTGTACTAAGATGTCAGTTCAGCTGGTAATTGAACTTGCTATTCTTTCAAGACTGGTTTGCTTTTTCTTTTTCTGTTTTTACACTTGTACAGTCTTCTGCCTTGTAATACTTCTTGTTTTTCTCAGAAGTGTTGAAAATTGAACTATCTGAACTGTGCAAATGTGGGAGTATGATCCAGAAAAATGCTTTTAAAGAATGCCTTTAAATATTACATGGAGATCAAGAAAGTAACTTTTTGGTGTGCTAACATATTGACAAAACCAAGGAGCAAAAATTCATTTGTTTCCTTCTCTTATGCTAAGATCTAAGCAGGACCTGTGGTTGGCTGATCCGATAGGGCTTGTAAAGCACCTAAAGAGTGTTAGTCTTTTTTGTATTTTAATAAAACCAGGATGATTGTTTGCTCCTTATTTGCTGTGGCAAATTGTTATAGTGGTGCTTCTCTCCTCATCTCTCATTCAAAAAGGAATTAACAATTAATAGAATGTGATGATTTTTTATGTTTACCTGAATTTGTTATATTTTAATTTTAACTATTTAAAATTTCCTATTCTGTTAAATTGATGGTATATGTACACTTTTCATTTGAAAGCAATACAGGAGAGCATGGGGTATTTTTGAATATATTTAACATGTAATTTCACTGCCTTGGACTAAGCCCATAATATACCTTCTCTCCTAGACAGATGAACTTCTCTTTGGCAACACCTGATTGCAATTATCCTAGGAATACCATTGGGGGATATTCAATGATAGTGAATTACTTTCCTAAATACTCAGGAGTCAAGAGAAAACTGGGGCTTCTACCCCAATATAATCTGGCTGAATGTCAGATTCATCCTCTGCAAGGAATCCTGACTGTGAAGCTTGAAAGATTTTTGATCTTTGATGTGATATTTAGACCTTTCCTGTGAGTTTGTTACCCAGACCATGGCCTCATCCTAAGGATTTGTCCTTAGTCTCTTTACATAGTCTCTTGAGCGAAAGCGTTTTGAGTACTCATTGTTTGGTTTGCAGCCAGACTGAATCACCTTCCTTGGGGTAATTTCCAAAAAGACAAATATCTGCTTTGATCATAGTGATTTTTCTCTAGTCTGCCTTCTTGGGAGCATTCTAGCAAAATTAAAATATGTCCAGAATCAATACTTTCTTTCCTGAGTCTCCCACCTGTGACCAGAGACTGTCCTAGTGATGGATATGAAGTACCTGGAGCTCTGGTAATCGAAAAAACAAACACTCTCTCAAACTGGCCTTTAGACAGGCTCCTCAGAGCAGGACACATCTACTTTGGCTGCCATTGCATTAAATTTACTCCTTCCCTGCCTGACTTTGTGTAGCCTTCTGCACCCCATCGACTAAGACCTTAAACTGGAACGGTAAGTGCAGTTGTTTAAAATATTCACAATAATCTGCATTAACAAGAGAAGTTTTATATCTTATCCAGACATTTTATAGCTGCAAAACTGACTAGTTCACAACAAAAAAAAAAAAAAAAAAAAAAGAAGTGTTCACAAAATCTACTCTTCTAACAAAAACCTTCTGCTGTCAGCAACTCAGGAGTCATCTAGGAACACTGTCAGAACACCTTATGTTGGCACCTTTACTTTAGGCAGAAAGTGCCAAGGCATAGGCACCTGAAAATTAAAGAAATGTGAACAGAATATTTTGAAACCTTAAAAATTATCACTTCTAGGAATAGGTAAAATTTAGGGCTAGAGCAGGAAGGATTACAGCTTTTCTGAATGTATGTCCTTTGGAAACTCAGGCTATTATTTTCTAAAGGTTAAAGTATTTTTGACGTGCAACAGTTGCTTCATTCAGCAGTGTGCCCTACAGTGGCTAAGTCTAGATTTGGATGATTTGTTTCTGGAAGTTTAAGGTCAAACTGGTCTTTCCAGAATCTGAAGTAAAGGTGCCCATGAATACACCATCCATGGAAAGCTCTAGCCAAATAAGTTGTGTAAATGGCTAGGAAACATAGGCACACTTTCAACTGCATGGCACTTCTCCGTGCTAAGTCAAAATACACGACCTTCTGTAGGTCTCTAACTACAGACCTCATTCATTTCTAAAACTTGGAGGCCATGAAAATTACACTGCTGATTTAGTCACTGGCCCTGAAGTAGACAAACAAAAAAAAAAACCCCAACACGAAACAAAACAACAAAAAAACCCCTTTGCAGTTTTCCTCAATGAATATCAGTTGCTCCAGAAAGCAATACATAACAAAAATATTGGCAGAATTAAATAAAAGCAAGCAACACTGTGCATGGATAACTAACACTTAATCATATGAAAATCTATATGTCATATGCATGAATTCCTGGAGATTTATTTTGAGCAGTGTTGTGAAAACGTTGGTTGTTTAATATGAGTGCCACAAGGAAACAGTGTTTCACAAGCAATTACTGGAAAAGCTGAGATACAGTGAATGAATGGAACCTTTTAATAAAACTGCTTATTGATATAGATGGTTTTCTTCTGATTTTTTTTTCAAAAGCTAAAATCAGCTTTTCTTTAAAAATAATATAAAACATCGCCTCATAATGAGATGTCAGCCATAGTTTTACATATACTGTAATATACTTCCTAATATTCCACAATTTCTAGCCATGCCTAGATATATTGAAGTGCCCTTAGCTTTGCCTCAGGCCCTTAGTACCTCCAGCTGTTATATTATTGGCTGATTTACTGGGAAAATAAAGAGTAGAAATACATAAATGAACATTTTTGCTGCTACCTAATCAGCAGAAAAGAGATTATTTTCTCTCTCTGAAGCAGCAGATACTCCTTTTATAAATATGGAACATTTACAATCAGCAGCAGTCTTATAAGCTGACAATGCACTGTAGTCTGAATCTTTTCAGACTTACATTTAAAATACAGTAGTAACATAATTATTAAAACAAATTTATGCCTTAAATAACCAAAATTAAATTCCATAACTGCAGTGTAAATTATTTAGGTGAATTAAACATGGACGTCTACCCCTCTTCAGTGTTTAATTGCAGCAAATTTGAGCTGGGTCCAGGACGTGTGTAAAAAAAAAAAAGAAAGAACTCATGACATCCCTGCATATCAAAATGTTTTGGTAATCGTTTTGTTTAAATAGTAACATTTTATTTTTTTAAGCACTTAGATTCTTGATCTGAGTCCATATTCATGGAAGTCTGCTATAATCCACTTTACCACTTAATGTTGCAATTCAAATGTTCAGTAAGAAGCAAAGCCCTCCAGAATAAAGCATGAATATTACCGTGTGGGACTGTAAAGAGAAGACTATTAGAATATATCACCAACACACTAGGGGACCATTTAGTGCACTGCTCTAAATACATCATTTAATTACAATGGAGACATTACTTCATGTTTCTACTGATGTAAGTATTATTAGAATTCATGATATTCGCAGGCTACTGTGGGCCATTACATTGGCCATAAGCTATTCCATAAGATTTACTACTAAAGGCCCGCAAGGGTATTTGAGCATTCATGGATTCTGTGGCAGTAGGCTTTTATCTAAGACACATAAGTGAGGGACAACCGAGTTATTATCTCTAAGAAACATAGCTTAATATTTTGGATTCTAAAGGTTAAGGTACCATAAATCCTGAATTACTCTGAGATATCACATAAAAAGACATTTTTATTTTATTTTACTCTACTCTGCCTCTTAAAATATTTTATGATGGCAGTTTCTAGAGTTGTACCATGTTGTTTACATTCAGTCCCTGGATGCATCAAAAACACTGACACAGCTTTTCGTTTAAACTGCTGTAATGGAGGCAAAACACGCAGGGGATATTCCCCTCATTTCTGCCTGCTCATACACAGCATTCCCGGTGTGATTAGTCTGTCACCCTGATTTGATGAGAGTCACCACAGACTTTCTCACCCCATGGAGGGCCTTGTTAGTGAACTAGTGGACAGCGTCTGGCAGGTCCTGCTGGAGACAGTAGGACCATTGTGCATGTGGAAAAGTAAATATAAATCTCTGGCATTTTGAAGCAGAGAGCTTGAAATTTTCAGAGATTAAACACTCTTCTGCTGGAGTCGGTAATGTGAAATGTAGTGTCATGTTTTCTTTTCTAGATGATCTATAGGCCTGTAGCAGTACATGGTGTTAGCTGGATGTTCAAATATGTTTCTTAATTATGACAGTAAACAAGCAGCTCGCATTTAATGCTGCTCCTCCAAAATAATTCCAACTTCCTATGTTATCATTAGGAGTCGTTCTCGAGTTTCCTTATGTACATAAACACAGCTGTACCACATTTCATGAAAATAGCACATCACGTGTTATGATGAAGGACAGGTCAGTTTTTCAGCCGGACACAGTAAGTGTCGCTGACGGCATGTGGAGCCGCTGGTCCAGCACCTGGGCATCCTCTCCTGTGGCTGCAGCTCCAGCCGGGAGCTCCGAGGCTGACGCTGCCTTTCCTGGCAAGGAGTGCAGCGCAAGGAGAC
Source organism: Opisthocomus hoazin (assembly GCF_030867145.1). NCBI lineage: Eukaryota > Metazoa > Chordata > Aves > Opisthocomiformes > Opisthocomidae > Opisthocomus > Opisthocomus hoazin. The sequence continues at coordinate 20,904,775 of NC_134422.1, read as the reverse complement.
AGGTCTGTGACGTGCAAGTTCAAACAGCAAGCAGCGATTCTTTGGTACCAATCCAGACAGTTTGCCCAGTTGGTCGGTCTACTTGGTTTCGTGACTGGATGTTGAACTTCATTGATTTATGTCAATAATACTGGGTGAATTGCCCTTGACTAGTGCCTCTAACATTGGATGAGGCCCAAGAACATTTTCTGTAACTATCATAACAACTCATGGACAAATTATCTTAGAGTTCAAGGTAAGTTAAAATTGTTTTAGGCAGGCTAGAAAATCAAACAGCTACCTGCTTGTAAATTCTTCCGGACAAGAATTATCCTTCTTCTCCCCACCTTTCTTTCTTTGCCCTTCTGAATTCTGCTTTTATCTTGGGTCCATTGATTGCTAGAGCTTAAGAAGTAATAATTGCAAACAGAGAGTCCTTTGCAGTTTTGCGGCTGTAAGGAGGACTGACAAGAATTTTCCCTCCACAAGACAAAGAGGCACAGAAAGATTAGTCTTGTGTAGCACGCACTTAAATGTTAAATAAACAAGGAGCTTGGTTTTGTTTCTTGCTTTTTTAATGAAAATATGAATTCTAGGCTTTACACTTGTTTTCTGTTAGCCTAACTTAGTGCAAACTGGTCATCACACCTTAGTTTACTCTGTGTGTTTTAATGGCTGTCTTAAAGAAATAAACAGCTGTGTTTGGCTGAAGAATCAGTGTAGATCCAGAGAGCTGGTGCTACTTTTTCATGAACAGCTTCAAATCCAAAGTCGTATCTGAGTGTGTCTGTGAAGCCAGAGACTTCACAGAAGTGTGTATTTTTTCTCAGGCTGCTCTAGAACCAGCGCAGAGTTTGTGAGTGGTGGGCTGCCTGCATCATGCCAGAAGTATGTGAAGTGCCACAGAGCAATTGCTTGGGTTGCCTTTTGTTCCAGTAGTTGAGTCCGCTGAGGACTGAAATTGATTTTCCTTATGTTAGCATGTGAAGGCTCTGCCCCTTGACCCGCTGCTGGCGAGCGTGCAGGGCACAGAAAGGCTGCAGCTTTGCAGAAGTAAGCAGCACTATGCCTCTTATCACTGGCACATTCTTCTTCCAAAATTGTTCTCTCCCCTGCGCTTTTCCTTTCTACCCTATTCTGCTCTTTGCACTGATGCTGGATTGTCCCATAAATATTTTGTATGCCTGAAACAATGTGGTTTTTTTCTTGCAATAGCATAATATTTTTAAACAGTAGCAAGAGTGGTTGATCTGTATTCATGAACCAGATAATACTGTTGAGTGCACTCAAGCACACTGCCAGCAATTGGTAGTATGGGCCATCTACTCTATGCCATTATTTCTGAGCTTAATCCCATATAAAACATCATGCTCATGTCAGATTTGCCAACGGTGATGCAATGATTTGTAAAACTGGGGAAAACGAAGAAGGACTGCAAGTGTAAAAGCAAGCTGAGTGATGACCTATTCATACTCTTGGATAGAAAGACCACTGCTCACACTATAAATATCTTCAGAAAGTGATGAAATACATATTTTGCTAGATGAGCCAGTATTTTTAGTCCCCTTTTCTCAAAAATATCAGCTGTTGGTAATTCCTTCCCTCCTCAGTTTTGCTGCTGTAGTTAACTCATCCACTGCCTCTTAATTTATGGCCTACTGCTGGCCAGGAGACTAAACCTCACAGAAGCGATGTTGTCACTGCTGTGATTAACCCATTTCTCCAAAATCACATTGGCTTGTTGAAGTCTTTGAATCTGAATTTGTCGTACTCTGTATGGTTTCAATTTTGAAATTCCACAAAACATGCAAATACACCTAGACTGGAAGATGAAAACATACCCGTGGCTTTTTACCTGTTAAAAAAGGGAGAATGTGTTAAGTCAGGAAGGATAAGCCGTGTTTCAATGTCAGCTCTCAGTAGGTGGCACTCTTTCCTCTGAGTATGTGCTGAGTTAAAATCTCAGCAAGTCTGTTCCCAAGGTTCACGTTTTAACTCAGAAGCAAGAGTGAGGTCCGGCAGTTTGTGGTTGCTGAAGGCTCATTGCACTTTTTGCAAGAGATGTGGCATTGCTTTTCTGTGTCCTTGTGATTTGCTGTACGCTCATAATTACGATCTGTGCGTATCTGTGTTTTCTCTGTAGTTTCAGGAAGAATTGTTGCCCATAATATTCCCAACCACGACACAAAAAAGAATTGATGTGATGTACGTCCACTTGGAATGACTGATAAAGTCTTCACCAGAGATGGCTGCATGTTATTAAGTAGTGGACTTCTTTTCTAATTCTCCATAGACTGTAAAATATTTTTGGTCATTTCATAGGATTAGAGACACCCTACAAATACAAGATTTCACCTATTTAGCTGTTCTTATTTTTTAACTGTGGAGTAATAAAGGAGTAGTGTTTTCCCCTTTTGGACATTTAAATGGACTTGTAACTAAAATAACGAATGAAAGTGTATGTCTACATGTATTGATGATAATTTGATTTTTTTTCGTTGCTGTGCAGTGTAGAGGGTTGCCATTGCCATTCTTATTCAGAACCATTCACAGGGAGAAAAATTACATTGTAAACCAGATGCAAGACAAGCAGAAGAAAAATGGGAGGGGAAAGGGAGAGAGAAAAAAGAGTGTGAGAACATTGTGCCACCTCTCAATGCATCTTAAGTAGAAATAAAATGTTTTTCAATAAAGAGGTCATCACGTGGACTTTATATGAGATCTCTTGCACAAGTGCAGTTCTAGGTTAAAGTAATATGAACTCCACCCCTGTACTTGACAGAAGATGTAGCTATTTGCAGAATTTGGAGCTCAGCGATGTAAAAAGCTTTGGGCTGTACAGGAATATTTCACTGCAAGAGGCCCACCTTTCAGATTGTAGAGGTAATCAGAATAGTAATGGGAATTGGATTATTATTTTTTTATTATTATTAAAGATGCAAGAATTTGGCTGTATTTGTGTTCTACTCCCTCCATTAACTTTCCTCATTGGCTAAGCTACAAAAGAAGCAAGTGGGTTGGGGAAATTAAGATTCTTCAGGAGTGAGGGGAAGGCATGCAAGCAGTCAAAATAAAGATCTTTACGTGGGGTGGGAGAATGAGTAAGACCTCACTGAAGCAAATCATCATTCAGGAAACAGGGACCAGCAACCATTGAGGACCTAGGTGATAGCTCTTCTTTTCCTTTGGGTGACTACTCTATGTGAACTTCTGGAAAGAAAGTATCTAGGAATTTGTCAAAACAGGGATCATCAACATTTGGAAAAGCTATGACAGTTTGACTACGTTTTCTCTGCCCCATGCTGACTGCGTGTCTACTTCACCCCCCTCCATTCGTGTACAGTAATTTCACTTTGGGTCCTATCCATTCATCCCTCTGACCTTTCTTCATTATTTCTTTGTTACTCTCATCCTGCATTCGAAAGTGTGCCTTCTCCTTCTCCTTTCCCAAAGGATCTTACGCTGTTTGTCATTCTCACTCTTCTCCCTACTCATTTGTTCCCCCTGACATTACTCCCTGTCGTGTCGGTGCAAATCACTGGTGCCCAGTCTCCCTGGCTCATTCCAATGGCATTCTCCAAGGCTTTTTCTGAAAAAAAGTATTTATGTTATTTATCTGCATTGAACATGAGAGTTATGCAAGTTTTCCTTCAGGTAGTCTTTGAAAGGTTTATATGGAACAGAGTGTACCTGGAAGAGCTATTTTTCCCTGATTGCAAGGAACTAACCATTGATGAGCTCTGTGTGCTGCTTTGGCAACAGCTGTAAGTTTGAAGGGTGTTGTCTCTGCTATTTCCATCATGTACCTGGTGGGAGCCAAGGACCTCTGAAAAAACTGAACCCTAGACTCTGCTATCATTGCCAGGACGAGGTACGTTAAACCACAGCATGCACTTGCCTTTTATTTGAAAGACAGATAAGATGCGAAGTTGGTGGTACAGATACAATTGTCCAGTGCCACACTGGGAAGAGAAAGTGGGATGATTTAAGGGCTTTGATAGACGTCTGTGTTTTCTGAGTTGATTTTTTCCATCACATGCAGCTAATTTCTGTCCTCTTTAAGTAGAGTCTAAGATACTTCTAAACTTAAATGTGGCCTGTTACCAGCCATGGTGTCTTCTGTTTACACATGTATGCAGTAAATCTGAAAATGCAAAAGGATTAGCTAGCACAGGCAGCACTAGGCTTCTGCTGTACCTCTGTGTTCATACAAATGTGATAAAAAAGACATACAGAGTTCTCCTAGTATTGCTGTAACTTAGGAACAGAAGTTGAAGCTTTAGGGAAAGAGAGTATTGACCTTGTATCTGTGATGGGGGAAAGTGCAGCTAATCAGGTTGCAAGTGTCGCCCCTCCCTCCTCTCTATCTCTCTCATTTTGATTTTCTTTCAATTCTTCTCTCTTTAGGTGTTTTCTATCACGTAGTCATAAATAGTGCAGCATCTATCTCTGGAGTCATGTGTATATATATATGGATTATATAACAAAGAACACAGAAAATCCTACTTCACATTACAGTCAATAATTTCAGCAATACAAAACATGTCCAAGAAATCATTATGTTTAACTTCTGTATATTTTTTCTATATTTTTTCTGTATTTCTCATATTGAAAAGGACCTATAAACTCCATAAGCATGAAAGAAAAATCACTGTGTTCAGGAGCTTAGTTTTACAGATGATCCACCCTGCTGCAGGTAGGTGTACCCTGTATGTTCGTAGGCAATTCATAGTGGGTACCAACATGTATAATAATTATAGACAACAAAAGTGGTACAGCATGAAGAAAAGTCACACAGGATAAACTGCATCTTGGGGCAAAAGGACAATGCATAAGTTTTATGTACTACTTCAGCCTCACCTTGGCCATGAATAATTTTTTTTATGAGCAATTTTTTTGTATATCGTTAGCATGAGTAGATAATAGAGTTTAATATTAAAAAAATTAAATCCTTAGACAATGTGAGATGACATGTCTATTAATTGCTAGGTAATTATATCAATTTAAATCAGCTGAGAGTCTTAGCACCAAATGAAAAAGAGAAAGAAACAAAAATTCCTCCACCACAGTTCAAATAGTATCTTGAATCCTGTTAACCGTAATATTTGGGGTAGAATTCTGCACCTACTAAATTTAGAATTAGTGCTATTTTTATTTCATTTTTTTTCATTTTTATGTCCTTGCCATGTCCAGTCATTTCAAATTGATGATTCTTGAAGATACGAAAGTATCAACCACATAATTGGTATTCTATTCCCCGTAGAGCATAGAACTGGCCTTTGGGGGCCAGATGAGACGATACTTTCAAATGAAGCACCAAGCAAAATGTCCACAGATATTCTGCTGTTTCATGTTATGTAGAACAGTTACCTCTTTTCCTACTGCTAAAGCCCAGCTTATGAGCCCGCCCTCAGTAAATTAAAGAAAAAACACTTTCTTCAAATGCCATTCCTCTGTATGCACTCATGTCTCCAAGGCTTAAGATCTAACAATCCTCTAACAACTTGGCCTGGAAAGATGAATAGCTTTTAAAACATTGTGTAGATTGTATTAATTGGGAAGGGAGTAATGGGTTTAGCATAACTGGAACGGTTTTTAAACAGCTTGATTACAAGGATTATCACATACACATTGAATTAAACAAATCCAGGGAAATGAGAATAATTTCTGCCTTTCCTGGGCATGCATTTAAAGCAGAGAAATATAGAACTAGAAGTAAATAGCACAACCTGTTTTAATCAAAGTAGTCTAGCAAGAAACAATCAATTAAAGAACAGTCTGATTCTCTGTGACATCAATGTATGAAAATCTGTTAGACGCCAGATTGTGTCTCAAGACACATATGATGAACTGAACAAAATGACCTGCTAATAGCTTTTACGGGTAATAAATGCATCATGTTATTGGTAATTCTGCAGATGGTAAATCAAGCTAATATCCAGGCTGAAACAAGCTACTTGTTAAATATACTTCAAAAATGTTCCTCCTTGTTATTCCATAATTGTATCACACAGAAAAATAGGATGATTTCTACTTATTTTTAAGCATTTTAAATTAACAAGTGTTTCAACATGCAGACATTTTAATTTTCAAATTCTTTAGAGAGAACATTTTTCTAACTGATCTTAGCTTTTGAAGCACAGTATTTGTATTTAGATTAGCAGCCCTGTATAAACTGTTATATATAAATGTTCTCAGTAAACTGTTTAACATGTATTTTGAAAGAGATTTCACAATGTCTAATGTTAATCTGAAGCTGCTATTCAGCATGCAGGACTTTCTGTTGTACGGATGTAAGCAATTTCCAAATGTGGAGTTTGTGATTTCTAGAGCATGAGATGTTGCAAAAGCTGAGTTAATCAATCTGTAGAAAACAAGACTTCAGATATATACACATCAGAATTCAGTCTGGAATATATGAAATGATTCAGTTTGTATACTTAAAAAAGACTAATTCTGTAAAGAATGGGACGAGTTTGTGCACCAAATCCTATATGTATCCAAGGCATAAAAATTGTCAAAATGTTGGCTCAAAAAAGATTGATATAAGATTGATATGCCCCAATATCTCACTCAGGAATGGCAAGTAAAAGAAAATAAGCAAACCCAAAAAACTTCTTTCATCTCTTCCTGCCAAGGATTTTACAGAACTGAAGAGTCCATGCTTTTTATATTATTCTCTGTCAGTTTTTAATGGTAAAAAAAGTAAATTAATTTTCCAGGTAGCAATTATGTACTGCAGAAAAGCATCTACTAGCAATAATAAATTATATTTTTGTGGCTATTCAATTCAGTATTTATCCACAACAAATTTGAACAGATGTTCAATGCTCAATTATTATACTATCTGTTAAAAAGTGTTTTTGACAGGTTAATTCATCAGGAAACTAGAAAATGATTGGAAAACATTAATAAAAGTTGAAGGCAACACCTTAACGTGTTAGATACTGCAAAACCATTCAGGCAACTGAGAGTCACAGGTAGCAAAAAGCAAATATGATGAGGGAACAAAACCAGAAAGATTTGTGTTGGGGAATCTTTTGAACACACTGCTTTTCCCGGATTCTTGTGAAAGCATGGTGGCCTTGACCCTACCTCAGTGCTGTAGTTCTTCTACATTCCTGCGTCAGATCTACACACATTAATAACATCTTTTGTTACTTGCCACTTACTATATTTGTTCTAGCTACATCTCCTCTCACTACCCCACACTTCAGCTAATATGTCTTGCTTGAGTTTATAACGGCTCTTCTCAACAATTTAGTATTGCCATCAAACATGCAGAAATGTTGATAAATGCTAAACAATGATAACAGCATCAAGGATTTATTTAGATTTTAAAATTAATTTGATCAGCACGTTCATGAACTGTTGTAGTCATTTTCAGTGAATACTGAAATCGACTTACTGGTGAAGAAGCTGGAGGAAAGAGATTGTGAAATCTGTTTGTGCTATCAGGATACTGAACACCCCTTTCCCAGTACGGGGGGATTGTGATTTGGAGAGAAGGACAGAGAGCAATGAGGTGTCCTGGCAGCCCCATTGCAAGTGTGGTTTCTGGCAAGAAAAGAAAATAAATACTGGTCACCGACGTAGGCCAAGTCCTGAATCGTGAGGGCTCATACACCTTTGCTCACATTGGCTAACGTGTCACTCAAGTTCATTCAAAGGCGGCAAACCACTACTTTCAAAGCATGCAGAAGTATTCATAGGAGAAATGATTGTATGTTTAGCCAGTTGTGGAAAATGCAATAATACCATTTGGGTTTGGTTTGCTTGAATTGTAAATATATATAACCACAGATAAAAGGTGAACCCAGATATTAATCAAAATATTAGGGCTCAGTTTTAGGGCCAGTGCTCTTTAATGTTTTTATAAGTAATGTGGATGCAGGATTTGAACTTACATTAAGTAAGTTTACCGATAATACTAAACTAGGAGGAGCTGTGGACTCCCTCAAGGGTAGAGAGGCCTTACAGAGAGATCTGGATAGACTAGAGAGCTGGGCAATCACCAACCGTATGAAATTTAACATGAGCAGGTGCAGGATTCTCCACCTGGGATGGGGAAATTTTGTTTATACATATAAATTGAGGGATGAGAGGCTAGAAAGCAGCCCGGTGGGAGGAGGTCGGGGAGTTTGAATTGGTGGCAAGTAGAATAGAAGCCAACAGTGTGCCCTGGCAGCCAAAAGGTCCAACTGTGTCCTGCAGAGCATCAAGCCCAGCATAGCTAGCCAGTCGAGGGATGTGATTGTCCCACTCTACACAGCACTGGTCCAGCCCCACCTCAAGCACTGTGTGCAGTTTTGGGAACCTCAGTATGAAAAGGACATCAAACTATGACAGTTGTCCAGAGGAGGGTGACCAAGATGATGAAACGCTTCAAGGGCAAGACTTAAAAGAAGCAGCTGATGTCACTTGGTTTGTTCATCTTGGAGAAGAGAAGGCTGAGGCGTGACCTCGTCGCAGTCTACAGCTTTCTCAAGGGGGCGCAGTGGAGCGGGAGCTGCTAATCTCCTGTTTCTGGTGACCAGCAATAGGACACGAGGAAGCGGAATGAAGCTGAGTCAGGGGAAGTTCAGTTTGGACACTGGGAAAAGGTTCTTCACTGGGGGGGTGGTCAGTCACTGGGACAGGCTTTCCAAGGGCGTGGTCACAGCACCAAGCTTGTTGGGATTCAAGGAGCACCTGGATGACTCTTAGTCATATGGTTCAGTTTCAGGTAGTCCTGAAAGGAGAAGGGAGTTGATCTCGATGATCCTTATGGGTCTCTTCCTACTTGAGATATTCTATCATTCTATGATTCTGAAATAGCTAATCATTTGAGGAAATTGGGACCTCCTTGAACAGAGATTACTTTCAAAGTAAGAATAATTTATTGTGAGATATTGTCCATCAGGAAGTATTGTGTGACTCTGAGAAAACATCCTGTGTTTCTGTATGTGCTTTTCTATGACTTATTTTTCAAGGTTTTAGAATGTTTAGATGAAAATATAACATATTATTTACTATACGTACAAGACAAGCCAGCAGAATAGTATTACTGTTGTATGTCCTTCTAGCCAACTCATCCAAAAATTGGCTGCAGTGCTGAAGCTGACTTTAGCTTTTTTCTTCGTGAACTGGTAAAAAATGGAGAAATTCTACATGAGTGCCTCTGCCTCCATCCTTCCCCCTTCATTCACCATCTGCTTGTTTCAAATGGGCCAACAATTCTTCTTTATATTTCCATGGAAACAGTTTTGTATATTAAAATGGGCAATAACTGAATTTAAAATTGTAATGATAAAGTCAAGAGTTACTGGGATAGTACTTATCCTCAGTCATAAAAATTGTATGAGAATTTCTAATTGAGATTCACTTAGTATCAACTTGGAAAGGGGTTTGGCTCTCAGCATAATACTTTTTGTTCGTAAGCATATCATCATTATTCCTTTGACTTCTGACACAGTGCGCACTGTAAGGTTATTTTATTATGGTAAATACTGAAATAAATCCACAGCAGGCAGCACGGTGAAGACAGTGTTTTTCAGCAGAAGTTCTCTCTCCGTAATTTTTATTCAGTACAATATAGTAGTTGCCAGAGGCACTGCGCAAACAGACAAACTTACTGTTGCTGCCCAAAAGAGCTTAAAAAGCTTAAGAGTATTGACAACTAACATGGAAAGAATTAGCTTTCCACTTTATCTGAAGAAGATAGAGTAACCTCTATGAGGCAGTTTCTAATTCAGAGTGAGGTCTGTCAGTTCTCAGACTGGAAAATACATGTAGTGAGAAAAGACATGCAAAATAAAAAAAAAGGTAGCTGAGAGACGACTGGGATGTTGCTCATAGCAGGATTCAGTTCTGACCACGTATTTCACATTTCTCCTGCATTAGGATTGCTGTACAGAAGTTTTCTAGAAACAGCCATACCTTTAAAAACACCTTCTCCTTTCAGCCATGCATCACTTTAGGAAGCGTAAGTGGCCCTAACAGATTTTTGTCCTAGATCATCATGTCTTTTGTTTCTTCAAAAACAAGAAAACAAGACATTTTGCTCCTTTTTTAAAAAAATAACTGAAAAATAAATATTGTGTAATAATAATTATCAAATAAATGTTTTTATGTATTTAAAAGCAAGAACCAGTTTTCAGCATGTCACAGCTGGTGTTGCAGTCCCTATGGTTGTCCATATTCTGGGTACTGTGGAAGTTAATAGCTTAGGAACAACTCAAAGAACTTAACTTTAAAGCTTGTTTGCTCTGTGGATGATCAGAAGCGGGAAATCATGTGCCGTATATCTTGAGAAATTATATTTTTTATACAAAAATTTATTTAAAATTAAATATATAATATCAGTTTAAATATTGCTCTAAATTCTAAACTATAATCTCTTGGTAGATATTTAGTGCAAATTGAAAAAGCTTAAATGGCTTAAAAATTGCTTTGAAGCATTATGTAGACGCAGTTATCATGTATAAATGATGGGACATTAATGGCTTCCTTCTACATTTAGCATTAGACTTTGAAGATGAAATGGAAGTGTCATTCCAGAAATTTACAACATGTATGTGTGCCTACAAGTTTACTTAGTTTAAGTAGTTATTTTGATATTCTTTATGCTTCTGTAATATTTTGAAATTCAGAACTGTAAACTTATTATGACGGAAAGTTTGTTGTCTAGAATGGAACCCTTTCCATTTTTGTTTTAGGTTTTATTTTATTGTTGACATACTGGCTAAATTACTGGCTTGTTATTTGCTCTCCTTTCCAACATTGTGTAATCCACCTGGCTTTGGGGAAAAAACAACTTCAGCTCATGAATGAAATAGCCTTAAATTTAAGAGGAAGAGCTATCTTACAGGTAAACTATCCCTGTTGAAATCCCGTGGTGTAGGAGCTTAAGTACCTGACTCCCATGCCTGTGTCAAGGATAGCAGAAACAGCTAAAAATAATGTACGGTTGCCCCAGACCTGGAATAAGTCATGATTTTAAATTATTCCATTATGGATGAGTTATACTATGGGCTATTGTACTCCTGGTGAGAGTTGCATAGAATAGTTTGTGTTTAATAAAAATGTAGGCACCAAACTAGATAGGTTTAAAGAGAAAACTGGTGAGTTTTTCTAGATGAACATATGAACGATTGCCAGTGTTTCTTTGTATGCAAAAGAAAGAGAAAAAAATTTTTAAAAAGAGGAAAAGAGAGAGAGGGATTTTTAATCAGCAGTCTTCAAAGTTAGCTTGTCGCATCTGGACTAGAAGGTGAAGGTATCTGTAGATTTCATAGACTAGTACAGCACAAAGCACTCCTGCTGATAAAAGGGAGTCGGTCGAAATATTTGACAAGAGCAATTGTAAATTAAGCTTTTCCAAATTTCAGATAGTATTTTTCTTTAAAGTCAACTTAGTAATTCTGATAAACATATGTGACACATACAGTTTGGTAATGGGAAAACTCACTCATTTCTAAGGAGCAGTCCGCTGAGATTTTCCGTGATGGTTAAGATACATTTCTTCTAACTAAACATTTTCTAACTCAAGGCTAAACTTTAAGAAAGGATTCTTTGCTCTAGTGGATCTCCACGACTGAATCTTGACAGTAACAAAACCAAAATAACAAACTAAATTGTGCTTATGAGTCAGACATCTAGAACTTTAAACTGCTCTTAAATGTCCCTACTATTTTCCCTGTGTGGATGATTGTAAGCACAAAATTGAAGGCACAATATGGGGAACATTTGATCTAGCTTTGCTTTTTTTCAAATTCAGTTTAGGGCCTGCTTTCAGAAAGATGCTCAAGAGCATGGCTAACTTTAAGCAGGCAAGTAGTTCTTTATTTCTTAGAGACTAGATACATCTTTAAGGTTATATATAAATGTAAGTATTTTACTGAATGGAGACATACAGGCAAAAAAATTATTGAAGTCCAAGAGTGAATAACGTATCTAGCGTCATCTTCTAGTAGTCAGGTGTCACCCGCTTAAGGTTATCTTTGACATTAGATAAAACATCTTTGTAAAAGATATTTGAGGTGAGGTCAAAGGAAAGAAGGAATTGGTGGGAACAGGGATGGATACAGCTTAACAGCCAAGGTCAGTGTTAAACTTTACTGACAAATTTGACCTTTAAAGTAGTGCAATTGGAGGCAAGATTTACCATTCCTTTTTCCCACCCTCACCCAGCTGAAATGGCATCCCCCACAAGCACTGGCAAACAGAACAGCAGAAATTAGCAAGCAAGTTAATTTTAGTACGAATTCCTAGACAATCCCCAGACACTCACCAGTAAATGCAATGTAAGGAGGGTTAGAACATGGCCCAAGGAAGGACATTTTTTCTTCCTATTATGCCTGAGGTTATTTTGCAAGGAAACATACCTTTCAGTGTACTGTAATTGAAACTACCCTTATACTCTATGTTTTGGCCTTCTGGTAAGCACAAAGGGTTACCTTGTAGAACTGGCAGACTGATTCTGCCTTGCCCCCCACTAATTCACAATTTGCAGTGCCCATAGATACACAAAAACAACCTCCTACTCCCCAGGCTTAAAAAGCGAAAGTGAAACAGTCTTTTCCAACCACTTTTACTTTCTGATGTTGCACGTAGCTAACAAATGTCTGATGACAAAGCAAAACAGAGAAATGAAATCTTTTCCTTTCTAGTGTGCTAGTATGCTGATTCTACTCCTCTGACAGCATTTTTAAGAAAGTCAGTTTTTCCTTGCTATGTAGCCTTTTCACTCTAACAAAAAAAATCGTTGGGAAACAGAGATTGTCAAGCTCCTTAGAGTGGCTTTAGAAAACGCTCACAGAAACCAAATCCCACCCCACACTGAACCTCTCTTTTAAGCCAATGCTGAACATTGTTCTCTACCAATAACCCGTATTCCCAAATAAACCTATTCCTGCCAGCTCTTGCTGCTTTATCAGAAGTCTTGCAGTATTTAATGCTGTACTTGAAGCACCAGCTGCTGGACGCAAGTAATAACAAGAGAGTTTCACCTTTCATTTAAAAACGTGCATGTTTCTAGCTTTCATAGCTGTGCAGAACAGCTTGAAAACATCATCCAAGATTTACCAAAAATTCAGAAAAAGAGAAAAAATACCATTTTATGCAAATCTTCTGATTTTTTAGTATCAGGACTGGCAATATTTTAAAACTAAAATTGTAATGAATAAATAAAGACAAGTCAGTTTAAAGTCTCTGTTTACCAGGAAGATGAAAACACTGAAACAAAATCATACAGGTTAGTGTGCAGACAACCAGCAGAGTCTAGGCTCTATTACAGATTATCCTTTATTGGCAGACAGAAGTCCCAGGATTATTAAAAATGTATACCGATAAGATAGAAAATTATTGCCTGATTGCTAGCATTGAGGCAAAACCACTTACGCTATTCAAAATATGAATCTCCTTTCCCATCTAGCAATTAATGCTGTGTGGCAGAGGACATCGTGCAGTTCTTACAATGGAAAACAGCTTTGCCAACATTGTGTATCGGCCTACTGTTCTTAATTACACGACAAAGCATTCTATTTCGCCCATGCTAAAAACAAAATAAGAGTATAACTGCTTAGGTAAGCTTAATTAGGCTCCAGCACTAATGCTGACTTCCATCTTTGAATAATTCCAACTCTTTAAGCTAATTCAAAAAATATAAAATTGTAGCAGTAAAAGAGCTCCACATGTACCTTTACTAGTATGTGAGATGTATTTAAGAAAATGTGCTCTCTAAACTCTGAAACAATCTTGGACTGTTTTTTTTCTTTTGTTTTTTTTGATTTGAAACTGAAGCAATTTCATCAAGAACAACTCACCTTCTTCCAAGAGGAAAAGAGAAGAATTATGATAACTCGTATGTCTTTGGAAGAGCTTTACCTGCTGTGATAAGCCTATTTGACTACATGGCTGCAAGAACAGTGACTTTTTGACATCAATTCCCATAAGGATATCTCTTCCAAAGATTTGGTTTTCTTTACAATTTAATTCAGTTGCCCTGTAGAGGAACTCCTGATATCTGGATATTGCCTTTGCAGCTTGCTTTCCCATGGCCCAGGTTTTCATGTCCATGTGACCATCGTCCAGCCTGATATGGCACTGCTAATGCTGGTTGATGAATGATAATTCTGCTGGGAGAAGCAACAGAAAGACACGAGATGACTAAAGCTCATTGACATCTTTCAACTTCTAAAAAGTGAAAAAACCCCCACAAGAACACTTCGGTAAAATTCTTCTGAAAACTATTACGCCATATTTTAATAATGTATACAAGCGCTAGACTCCAGACATATGAATAGGTCAGATATTCTCCAGGCATTTTCTTTTCAATGTTTAGTTCAGAATCACTGGAAGGGGACCTCGGTGCATTGTGCCTTCTTTTCTAGGTAACTACCTTTTTTTTTCTGGTAGTATATATGAGAGATCTCCAGTATAAGCACACACTCCACAGTTTAAGCTTTAATGTTCTATTAATCTCTAAAAGCCAATTTTACTTAGGCTGAGAAATATATTGAAAAGTAGCACTGAAATCAGTGAACCAAAAATATAACTATGATGTAGATTTTGTATGTATCAATCATGGGTTGAGGAACTATAGACATCTGAAGCTGAGCCAAGGACCTCTATCTGTTCCACTCTCTGATGTTGAAGAATTTCCTATCTATGACTAGGTAAGATGAAATCAACTGAAATTGAAGTCAGTGGGAATACCTCAGAGCATAATATATTACTTGACAAGCGTAATGGTGGCAGAATACACCCTATGGGAATTGCACAGCTAAAGACTGGCACATTAAGCTGAAATACTCCCATTCCCCTCCCCTGTAGTATTTCCTGATCCAGACCTGTCAGTGTACTTACAGCCTGACCTTCTGTTATTCCTTCAATTGACTCCTGGGTATTGGGTTTTGTGTTTTTTTTTTTTTTGTTTTGTCTTTTTTTTTTTAAACTGAAAATTCGGTTCATGCAATATTCTATAAAGTAATTCACCTTGAGCCTAAGTCACATGTCAGCTTCCTTTGGAAAGGAGAAACCTTCTGTAAGGAACTTGCATAGCTTTGTCCTGTAGGCAAAGGGGAATTTTTAAACAAATTTCAGGGTTTTCACAACCCTGATATGTTGCTAAGGGAGGCAGCCATACCCTGGTTATTCAATGGTGTCTTAGAAGATGATGGATGGGGATTGCAGGAATATCATAGGTTGTGATATTCCACTCATCTATAGGGGAGGAATAGAAACGTCTTGCTATTGTACCACTGGAAAGCGATCAAGTATTTAGCTATGGCAAAAGATTTCCTGGCATTAGGTTAATACTGTATGAAAATTGCCTTCTGTTCAGTAAATACTGGGAAAGGATTTTGCTGGAAGAACAGACTGATACACGCATCCCAATTTCATTGCCTTATAACTTTTTCCACAAACAGTGAAAGGATTATTTGGAACTGTGAGCAAATTGCAAGCCCACTCCTGTGATGTTTCCTTTCAAAGAAAGGTGCTGTAGAAAGAATAAGCAAAATAAAATATCTGCTACAAATTTAGATGATGAAGAAATAGTTCCTAGTACAGCATACCAGGAATTACACAGGGAGAGATTCAAGAAGCTGTGAGATGACAGAGACAGGAAAAAACTTTCACTACTGTTTTAGACCAGACTAAATCAGGCAAGAAAGCAAAAGCCATATAAAGATTCAAACAGCAAAATTCTTTGTCAGATCTCTAATAGCAGGCTTCTATCCCACATGTGCCACAGATTGTGTCAGCTTCTAGGAAGTTGGAAATGCCCTGTTTTAGCCAAAGACAGTATTCTAAAAAGTGATAGACGTGCCATATATTGCTCTTCCAGTTGTAAATTTAACACCTTCTTCTACAAAATTAATGCAACATTTATTTGAGAAAATGAATGAAAAAAATGTTTCACATCTGTTCTCAAATGTTTCTTATTTTCAATATGATAAAACGTTAATTATCATTTTAATTTCAGTGTTATATGAGTTTTGGGTTTATTTTTTAATATATCGTTCTGGCAAGCTGAATAATGCCCTGCTGGGTTAGTCGACGGGATTCCGATTTTCTGCAATCCTCTACTTTGTGTTCTCTTGTTCTGAACAGAATATATAATCCTTCTTCCATTTCCTTGTGATGCTACTACTATTGATTGCATAAGAATAAGCAGCAATACTTAGTCTTCGTGTATCCTTCCTAAATTGCTTTTTAATAATAACATGATTTTTTTTTTTTTGTAACCATTTGTTTCTTTTTTTTTCTCACTTACTTTGGTTTTTTTCCCCAAAGTAGACCTCAGTGTGATTGAACTTGGGACTGGTCATCTACATCACTCAGATACAAGATGTTTATGTACTTTATTAAGTACATTCTTTCTATCTTGTTGATTTTTCATATGTACTGCATTTGCTATTTTTTTACTTTTTATTTTACCATTTATAGAAATAAATTTGTTTTTTAGAGATTTTCAGAACTGCAGAGGAGCAAAACTACAGACTGTAGACCTGGGGTTTGTAATTAGTGCTTTGAGACTTTAACTTCAAATTCAAGTTCAATCACCACTAGAATTTTTTCAACCAAGTTACAGTACCACAGATAAGCTTGCACTTCTGCGTTTCTCCTCCTTTCTCCATTGAGACAGGCTCCTCAGAAGCAAATGAAAGGTAGATGTAAAGTAATAAGTCTGAAGCCCTGAATCTGCCATTAATTCAGGTGCATGCTTGGGACCAAAACACTTCAGATAATTTGCAATTCTCCAGATAAGACTTTTGAGGTGCCCAGACACCGCAACATGTTTACTGTTCTAGCCTCATTTTCAGGCATACATGTGCTTTGAAGAGCACATTAGGAAGTTATTAGTGTATTATCACAATAAGATTTTTCTTAATATTATTGTTATCATCATCATCATCAATGTCTTTGGGTTTTAGAACAGGCAGCAAAATAAAAAAAATAAATTTTGGAATCCTTCATTTCTAACTTTAAATTATATAGTATGTCAAATGGCCAAGGAGAAAAACCTTTTTCCCCCCTCTCAAACATGCTTTATTTCGTACCAACCATTTGTCAGAGGTCCCGTTAAAACATTATATCCTATATAAGAGCTGTCTCCTGAGAATAATTGTTTGCTTTGGGGTCTTCAGACAGTAATTCCGGGATCTCTGCAGGCAAGGTTATTTACAGAAACACATGAAAATCATTTGGTCAGTGCTGAAGCACCTGTAGCACCACTGCAGGGATGGACAGTGCTAGAATCAGCGGCTACTTCAGGAGTCAGTAAGTATAAAAGCAGAACAGTCTTAGTAATTTACTATCAGTAGTAATTTAATAGTGTATGAAGTGACTAGTAGTTTTTTGTAATGTATTTATTGATTAATATCTTCTGAAATATCAATATTAGTGATACATCTAGTATAAAAATAGTGAGAGTGAATTGCTATTCCATTTGGAAAATGATTGTGGACATAGCTGTTCCTACGGAATAAGATGCTACAGTGCATGAGAATAATGCTTTGTAAAACTGAATGCAGAAAGTATATGTATCGATGGGATAATGCAAAAATTAATATAAACTTCTAACAAACATAATGGAAATATTTCTGGACAGTTAAAAACAAAATACACCCCTGGGCGTAAGCACAAAGTCTTCCAGGCTAGAGGCTGTATTCTGGATCTGGAGCTTCTGGCTGTGCTTACTGAGTGAAATACTAAATGAGTGTTTGACCGATCCATGAGTAAATACAGTACAACACAGCCAAGTCAAAGGCATTCCTTCACCAGCTAGGATTGTGCATCTTTTAGAGCCACTTTCTTGAACTGAAAAAAAACAACAATGCAGTATAAGAAATCAACAAAATATATTTCTGCCACATTGTGTTAAGAAGTAGATTTCAAGGTCACAAACATTTTATTTCAGGATATACCTCCCTCATTTCTAAATTCTTTCTCAGAACAAAAGGGTCACATTGAAATGGGTCACAATCGACAAAACAAGAATTTGTAATATTTATTTCACCCTTATAATATTCACTTGGATGCAACTGAGTCTCCAACAGCTAGACTGATTTTTACCACAATTTAAAAGAAAGTCTGACATAGTAAAACCTGGAATTTTTTCTGATTAATCTCCTCAAGACATATTAAAATGGATTAATTCAAAGTGCTGTATTAGAAATGGACCTGCTTCAACATGACTGTCCCTATCATATGCTAAATAAAGAAATTAAAATGGTTTAAGAAAACCGGTTTAAACTGCTTGTTTGTCATGTTGATAGACTGAGCCTGGATCTCTTGTTCTTGTCCGTGTAAAGATCAGTCATTTGTTATCTATGGAGTCCAAACTACATTCTTCAGTTGGAACGGAGTCAGCTGAAATGCCTTAGTTATAAGACATTTTACCTTGTATAGTGTGGGGCTCAAACAATGCAAGTGCACAGGTTTAAAGAAGCTTTGTTCCAGTTGTCTTTGAACAAAGTAGAAGACTTGCCAATTAAAAAGTTTCCAATGCAATATAGCATGATACTTCTTGTAAATCATGGGCTGGAGCTTAGTACATAGAAGAAAACAGGAAGGTCAGGTAGAATGACTAAACCAGTGGATTGGTTGCATCTTGTGAAATAGCAAAGAATGTGTTTGAAAACCTGCTGTAACAGTTATGGTCCAAATTCCACCCCTGAACTTCAGTTACATCTGTGTGTGTAGATCTGGTGGCAGAATTTGGCTGCAAATCATAACTCTAACCATTGTTAAAATAAAGACAAAGCTTTCTCTAGTTTACCTGCACTCAAGCAGTTGAAATTTGCTCAGAAAACAGCTGGTAAAACTCTGACACTTAAAGACAACATCCAGGTGTTCTGTGAGATAACACGTGATGTCTTAATTCCATTACTCTACGATGATACTAAAGCTTTGGGTTGCTGCTGGAAAAAACACAGTTAAATTTTAATTTAACTCAGAGGAATCTGGGCCTGTATGCTACACATAACTGTTCTCTTGGGCATGATTGGTAATAAAGCCAAGACTAATTTTGGATTCCATTTTGTGTAAAAGCTTAAATAGGAAACCACTTACTCTATTTATTTGTTTATTCTTTGACAGCATAATTGTTCACTGATCTTCCTAAGAAACTATCTCTGCACAAGTCAAATGAGGGACCGAGGCCTAAAGGTCAGTAAAGTCGTAACCAGGGAAATCAAAACACTACATATGTATTTCTCTTTGCAGACAATTGAGAGCACATGCTTATTGTGTCCATTTTTACAAACATGCATAACATTTTTGCTACTAATAATTTACTTAGTAAAAAGGAGTAGTAAAAATTGGCGTGCCGTAATTTCAAGAAACATGTGTCTGACTCTCCAAATTGCTCTCTAGCATACATGGTACATACATTTGAAATTGTTTATGGATTTTGACATGATTTTACAGTGAAACCTAACCCTGACTTTTCATTACTGTGACTTGAAGTCGAGAACTTTGTTGTGTAATTAAGTACAGTGGGTCACTGTGCAGTGTGGCAGTGCTATTTTCTAGTGCATGGAGTACTGAATCCATAGTGCAGCACTGATTGCTAGGTAGGAAAGGATATTAATATTTTGAATGATTGTAAGTGGTTTTGCATAAATGCCAGCAATAAGGAAATGGTTTTACGTTTTATTGTTATGCATTTTTAATATCAGACTGCACTCTAACCATAAAGCTTCTAACAAAAATTAAAGCACTCTCTGAATCTTACTGCACATTTCAGAAGGCTCCTTCCTTAGTATGTTACTTTCTTTCTTTTATCTATATGAATTCCAAGTAGATTTTTTTGTTGATGTATTTGCACACTTGCCAGTGACGGAGAACAAATTGTGTCCTTGATTGACACTTAAGATTTACTCAGTAAAAATGTGGAGTGGGGATACTCTATGATTCTTCAGAAAAGCAGTTAATGGCTTAAAGGTGGAGACATCATTTCTTTTTTTGCGAATCATACCCAAAGAATACACTCAGTCTCAACAGTCTTTCCCAAAAGGATGGATTTTCTTTACTAGAGTGACAATATGAAAAATTAGTCTAGGCCTATATGTGGCCAATCCACAGTTGCTACACTGTGCAGGTACTCTTAAATGAATGGGCAGAATATTTTCTTTTCATCTTTTATGTGTTGTTGTTCATTAAACAAATATTATTGTTCATATCACGTTTTTCAGTGCTTCATAGGATGCAGACAAACTGACCTTATGTTTAAGAATCAATGTGATCTCTTGGTCAATAATACAAAAGTTTTTTGAAATGACAGTGGTATAGATCACTGTCAGTTAACAGTTGTCATTACTTGGACCACTCATTGCTAGTAATTAAACTTAAAAATTATTAATGAAATTGTCTTAAACTTCTCCTTAGGAAATGACACAGTGGATATAGGCTAAGAGATAGCTGCAGATACTTCTATCTGTGACTTTGCTGTAAGATATCTGCAGGACTGCAAATGCTCAGCTATTTCTTTACAAAAGTTACAGGCTAAGAAAAATGTCAAAATGTTAATCAAGTAATCAGGTAGTTAAGCGAATGTTTAAACATAGATTCTATTACCTACAATTTACATTCCACTGGTAGTGTACCATATAATGTTATTTTGGTCTTCAGTATTATTGTCACCAAATTTTCAGAGCAGCACTTTCTATAATAGAGTAAGACGCTTATCTTGCATAAAGGAGTTTAAATGGGTAGAGAGTGATTGCAGAAGCCTGTCAAAGAATGGCTTTAATGAGATCCATATGGTCACCATATGATGCTACAATGTCTTTCACTCTATCTCTAGAATCCACAAAATATCATACGTTAAGATTTCCTTTTGCCAAATTTCTCAAGGTAAACCAATACTTTTATCACAGTTGACTGTAAAAGCAACAGTTTTTGTGGCAAGAAAGCTTGAATATCTGACCTTACAGGTACCATAATGCCCTTGCATCATGTATGTACCAGAGACAGCAAATGTTTCTGTGATGGTAGAATCATATGTACAAATGTGTGATACATAAACCTTTGAAAATATTTATATTCAATATTATGTGTAGAATTGAACTAATAAATACATATACATTCCTGGAAACTGACAAGTGATTCATTTAAATGATTGAAAAGGCAAAATACATACAAAAAATACTTTTTGTGATTGCAGTAATGCAAGGAATTTTTAAAAGTTTGCACGAAAATTTTCTTCAGAATATCTAAGAATTTTCAACAGGAAAGGTATATGAATGTGTACTTGATAAAAATATTGTATTAGCAAATGATTCTGTGTTTAATTTTGTGAACTATATAAAGAACTGCTTAATCTCTGGAGACTTTTGTAGAACTATGGCATATTTGTTACATGAATATTTAGCACCCTGATTTATTCTGGGTTCAATTCTACAAGTCTTGCTCAGGTTAAAAACTATTAACTTCTGCAGAAAATCTTGCTCCACATTGGCAAGGAAAAAAAATGCACTTGGCACAAAATATCCAGATTTAGTTGTCTGATACCTGGCACCTGACTGTGTGGCCTGATCCCAGGCACATGGAAATAAACAAGTTTCATTTCCTACATGGTAACCTTTAGCTCAAACTCCATGGATATTCTGATTTTTTTTTAAATATCAAACTCTTCAAAATCCTATCAAACTCTGTGTCTCTGAAAATGGGCTGCATTTGCTGATATTCTTTTTTTTTATTGTGTTTATTTTTCACCTACAGTATTTTAATAATACAACCCATTTTTCCTTATTCTTAAATTTTCTTCCAGCTAGTGGACCAAATTAGAAAGGTCACCTATAGCAAAGCATCATATCATAAAAACATAGCTTCTGTATTTAAAAAAAAGGCTAACAATGACTCTAATGAAAATGCATCAATAAATTTTCAAGTCCCATCATTGCCAATTCAACGAGAAACAAGGAATGAATACCTTGAGATTGGTTCATAAACTGTTAACATGTTGAGATCTGCATTTTCTCTTGTGTATTCCCAAACTTGTTGTGCCCTTTGGAAAAGAAAATAATTATTTTTGACATTATTTGACTGACTTGATTCAAGCAGGCCATAATTACAGTGCTGATCGGGTTTCCATAGACTGCTTGAATTCAAGCAGGAATACAACATGTGGAAACATGATGGTTAATCGCAAACAGATACACTACACAGATTTTTTTCCCCAATTCTCATTCTATGCTTCACTGAAGTTACTTCAAATTTACAACCGTGTAAAGGTGAAAAAACATAGCAACAAAATAATTACCACTGGAAAAAGGCTGCGAATAGCAGTGACAGAGAAGCTGTCACTGCTTAAATACTATTTAAGCATATAAAGAAAGTACTTGCATATGTTTTGATCAGTACAGAATCAGTTTTCTAACTCTTATTTAAGAAAAAAAAAACACAGAAGAAAAACATTTCTCCTGTGAGACATTTGTCAGACTTATGAACCCCAAAACACAAATCATGAAAAAAGATCTTTGAGAGTGGGTTTTTTTGATTCTTCATGTCTAGTCAATGTAACTTTCAGTGACCCTACAAAATAGTGGAGGAAGAATATTTACCGAAAAACTAGGGGTGGGAATGAGGAAAAGAACTAGTAATCCAAAGGAGAGAGAGTGAAGCAGGGTCTATAATAAACAAACAAATAAACATTTGTCACAGTTGAAGGAGAAGATGAAAATAAGATGACAGCAGGAACAGATTTAAAACCATAATTTTAAGAGATGAGGAAAAAAAACTGTGGATATCTAATTTCCGTTATGATTTCTAAAATTTTGTTCCAGTAGCAGTAGGAGAACAGAAGAGGGTAGAGGATAAGAACTGTATTTAATTTTGTAAAGTGAAAGCAGTGGTCAAACTGGCTGGGAGGCAATCGGAAATGATAAAAGTAGTAATTGGACATTTAGGATTGTAATTTACAGTCTTGATGAGGTCTTTACTGGATATTTCACTGCTTCGGATTATCCACTTGGGTTTTCTTTGGATCCAAAGTTAGGGAATAGTAACTACTCACATATCATCAAAAGTGGGATGAACTTCTTAACACTGAATCTACTTGGCTAATCACACATGAAGGCCAAACAAAAAGCAGGTCTATGCAGAAATATTCTGTATATGCTGTTGTTATTATTTGTATTATCATTATCCCTGACAGCTTGATCACAAGCCAATTATTCATTATGGCAGGTGTTGCACAAACAAGACTTAAAGGTGCAAAAAAATGATCAAAAGATGACTCATGTATCTGTACTTCAAGTCAAGAAGCAAAATAAAGACTTTGAGGGAAAATTTGGTAAACCAGTAGTGGTATGATAACCGCACCCCGCTGCTGAGCTAGTTGGAGGTATTTATAGGAATCCTTGCTGGTGAACTCCCCAAAAGGAAGACCTGGGATGGGGATCAAGAGGAAGTTCTGACAAGCTCTGACTTATATCGTGGACTGATCAGAAGAAGCCTGTATTTCTGCAGAAAAAGATGAAGTAATGTGGATAGATCACAGAAGCTCTTGGAAATGAAGGCAAGGTACTTAAGACTGGCAAATGAATGTAATGACATAGGAGTTGGTGGACAGCTTCATAAAGGAGGTTAACGTGATCAAATACCCAGATAGGAATAAGACGTCTACTGCAACCTTCTGAATCAGATACGACCTATGTAGATATCTTTATATATGAATATTCTACTTAAAGGCTGTGCTCAAGTTATGGTTACAGACTGGACATTGACAGCATTTTGATTTTTTCTTGACATGGGTGTCCTGAAAACTGAAGAGTTTTCTATCTTTCCATTTGTTTATTTTTAATTTAAAACAACTTGACAATACAGAAGCAATTAATTTAAAATAGAGAATTTTCCCCTTGAAGTACTCAATGAAATGTGAATTAATTTATGACACATTTTTGATTCCTGATGTAGTTTTTTCACATTTGCAGCTAAATTTTTGCTCCCAGATCCTAGTTATATGTAAGTTTACAGTCAAGAAAGGAAGAATAACATTGCAAATAAAGCAGGATCAAAGCAGGTTCTCATGAATTAGTTCAATGCATGCAAATATGTTTTCTCTTTAAAAAGCTCTTTTGGAATTCACCATGCAAGATAGAGTTCTTACAGAATTCACAGAAATGGATCACACTTCAGTTGACAGAAAAGACTATCAAATGGTTTGTCATGTGTCTTTTTATTATATTTTTTTCTTTTTTTTTTAATTTCTTAAAACTTTTTCTGTTTTTTTCCTTCATAAGCAAATTTTATTTTTTAGGATGTAAATTTTTCTTTTGAATTCAAGATTTCTGAATTCTTTCCAATATCATTTATATATTGTAAGTCTGTTCACTTTGATAATGAAAGAAAAAAAGAGTATAAAATAAAACTTTGTTGTATTTTCTTTTGATAAAAGAGTTCTTTTCATCCTTATATTACATTGAATTTGGTTTAAGGTCATTGAAGTCAATTACATCTGTCATAAACTAACAAACCCTGTAAAAACACACACACTTCTTAGTTTACTATAGCTAATGGTTTTGTAGATTGTCACTGATAGATAAGTCAAATGCTGCAACTATAGCTGCAAGTGCACCACTCTCTCTTCCTGGATCTCCCAGGGATATATATTTGTTATGTTTTGTGTGAGCGGCTCATTTTTAGGATCATGCTGAGCACAAGATCGTATAACAAGAAGCTTCAGTGAAATCCAAATCTCACAAGTATTGTCAGTGAATTTCGGCACCACTGTGACGAACTTACCTTGTGAGAATACTTTTTATGGATGAATGTGAGCATTAACATGAGCTCATGTGTGCATTCTTCTAGGCTGTATGATCCTTCTATTTCCAGACTGTAGACTGAGTTTCGGTAAACTTAAACGCAAGCTTTTGGGAAGACTACCAGCAGCAACAAAACCAGCCATAGGATGGATGGGCGCTGTCCAGACCACCAGTACCTCTGAAGGCCTTTCCTTTATTCCGTAATAACCACCCACCTTGATCTTGGTCTTTCTGCAGCAGAGACCATTGTGTGAGTGGAGGACTTTCTGATGTGAACAAGTCAAGAGGAAAATGCGTTTGGTTTTTTTAATAAGCCAGCTGTAGATACAGATTTAATTTTGATATTTTCTGATGTAACCTGCCAATTTCCCTTGCCGTATGAAGTATCTCTTTCTTCCTCTTCCCTACTTAGTCTGCACTTCTGTTCTCTGCTTTTATGGAGATGTTGTATCTTTGCTATTCTGGTTAAGATACTCTTTTAAATGCTGCCGTTTCAAGGCTTATTATATGGTTGGAAAGTAGGATATATACAAAGGTGTTGAAGAACTAGGTCTGCTCAGATTTGTCATGCCTTTGATTGACTGGGGAAATGACTTTCAGTTGACATCTGAGCCAACAAGTTAGCTGAAATAAAATTTTGCTTAATACCTTTGCATCAATAATCTAGGCACAGCATCATTGATTGAGAAAGTCTGATCAATAGAGTATTACTGACTGCCTAACTGTAACTTTGCCAGACTTTTTTGTTAATTCTGCTGATGACCTTCGTACCACTGCTTTTCAGGTTTACCGTTTTTTTTCCCTTTGAAATTCAATTTGCTCCATTTGCTATTATTTAAGGAATTTACACATCCAATTGATTTCATTCTACCTGATACAATATGAGTTTAGGATATAAAAGATTGTGCATGCTTGGGACAAAGCTTTTGTAGCCCCAAATTAGAATCTTTCTGAGAAACTTCACCTCGGGAAGACATAATCCATGGGAAGAAAAAAGGGGAATATAAACCATTTATTTGAACCCTGTGGATACTGTGGCATTTTTTTCTTGAGATTTACATTCAGTGTAGATGAAGTAGCAAGTAAAAAGGGGAATTATAATCTCAACCAGTCCCAGATGGTTATCACTGAAGAATAAGAAAAATATTACAGAAACAATGAAAAAGATTCCAAATCCTGACTAATCACTCAAATAGGAAACCACCTATTCTGTCCTTTTGAATATTTTCTCTCTCCTTCTGTTTTCATTGTGATTTATATTAGCCCTTGTTTCTGTCTTTGTGACATTCTTCAAGCTATCTCCATTCACACTTTGATGGAATAAAACAACTATTTCTTTGAAACTTGTTTAGCATTTTGGGATTGCTTCATTCAATGTCCCCTCAGAATACATAACACTTCGCTTATGCGCAGTCAAGACTGAATACAATGTCTAGATGTATTTGTCTTATCTAACCACATGTTGACAAAAATGCATTGTTATTTTGCTGCTATTCTGATATAAATTCCCAGGCTATGTTTTCATCGTTATGAAGAGATATTAGAAGCGAAATACACTAAAACACATCCATTTTTCTATGATTGCCCCATTAACATTTTATTGCTTGTGGAACATGCATACTATCCAGGTATATATACTTTTCCGATATGTGGAGTTAGATCCTGTGATAGATGGGTGGAATGTGTAATGCAGCACAGGGCAAGGGGGCTAGTAAACTGATTTATTCTGAGGCTGTCTGCTCCCAAGTCTCCATTTAAAGCTCTTCAGAGGCCCAAGAAGGTCCCAGAAGTTAAAAAACCATCTCATTAGAATAAGGACAGCCTTAATGATATTATTTTTCTCCTTGACATCCTATGGAGGATCCACTCATCATTACAAGGTCTTCCATAGTCAGTGGGTCTTCCCACCATTGGCTGTAACGGTTTTGTGAGTGCTGTGCTACTAGCTGCATAGCACAAAATGTCTTTAGTATCATGTCTGGGCCAGCAAATACAGACCTTCCTAGCAAAAGGGTATCATGTTACTCTGTTAGTCTGCTTGACTTTGTTTAGAGTGAGATGAAGGCATCTGTATTCCATTTAACTGACTAAAGAACATGTCACGTCTTGGGAGATGGCCAGATTTACCCACCTTCCCACCTGTCTGGGCACTGCCTAAGTGCAAAAGGCAAATAAACTTGAGAGTATTAATGTTCATATGGTTCAGACTTGAAGGTACATATGCTATAGGATTGTTTAAAAGTAAATTAAGTTTGGAGAGATGCCATTCAGGTTAACATTAATATTAATGTTTAGAAAAAGACAGTGACATCAATGAAACTTGCCAAATGTATATAGTGTATTAGATAATGGTATTAGCTACAAGACAGCCTTCATTCATACTTCATGTTAACATATCAAAATGCATGCTACTCAAAGCATTTTCATTTAAGGGCTAGACAGCTGCAGTAAACAAAAAATTTATAGAACCATTCTACATTAACCCATAAATAATGAAATGAAAAAACTGGAACCTTTAAAAATTCTAAGTATTATGTTGCTTCATTTCTTAAAATTAATTCTATTTACCTGAAATATACACAGAAAGACATTCATGTTGTGTTATCCAACTTAAAAAAACATATATTTTTGAGAAATATTTACATTAAAACAACACCCTTATATGTTCAGTAGAATAACCAGACCATCTTTAACGTTTCATTATCCAATGAATGTTAAACTGTTATTGTATGAGCTCATAAGATGAGAAAACTCGTAAATATAGTGAAAGCTTGCTGTTCAAAGTCAGAAGAAACTGAATGGTGCTAGAACTGGGAATTAACTTCAAACTTCATTAGAGAATGAAATGCCTTCTGTTGAAAAAAAAGATTTGGAAGCAGATCTATAGAAAATAAGTCGTTTATAAAATCCTAGGTTAAAGATGAACATATTGCTAAGACTTCGATCATTTACATGATTTTTCTTGATACTGTACTTCATCTGTTCCTAAAAATCAGGCATCTATTTTTGAGGCTAACATTCTGGTACCTTTCAGATATTCAGGCATGTTTGCTATCTGAAGAAAAATAGAAATTTTAAAACCACAAAATAGGTGGAAGATTATGTATCAAAAAGTTTCCAGATTTGAACTGTGTCTCCAGAACAGTCCGTTTCTGGATAGTGACTTTTGAAATGTTCCTCAAAATTTAGAAATGCTTAAAATATTTTTTGAGGTAGGGATAGGATAGTATTTTAAATGCTTTAGTCACTGTGCTGACATAGTAAGTGAAAGCATAGTAATGCTATTTTGTTAATCATTTAATCAGTGCAAACTATGTCCCATTTATCAAATTTTATTATATCTACCTAACACCTGATTAGAAATGTAAATAGAATTTAGGAAGTCCTGGGGAGAGTGGATGGTGCAAGGCTCCCCTCTATTAAAACATTATTTGAAGTGGTTTTAATTATGGAACATATTTTAGTTCTGTGTAATAGTAAAACAGTAGGGTCTGTGGCAGTTCTTCTTAGCACACATTGTTCTAAATGCTGGATTGTAACTGGGTGTAATGTCTACTGTCATGTGTTTTTTTTCTTCCATCTTGTTACCTTTTTTTACATTGAGCTTTAGGATATGCAGTATTTGATAAGTCCTACTGAAGTCAGTAGGTAAATAAGACATGGACTGGTAATACTTACAGTTCCAGGATCTGACTCTAATTTCTTGAAAGCTTTGCAATGCTGTTTCCTGGGCCTGACATTTCATTAGTTATTCCTCATCATAATGACTGTATTTATTATTACTGCTAAAAATAGGTAATGATGGCAATATTTCATCAAATGGATTCACTTTGTCCTTGCTTGAAAACGTTGATCTGTCACTTACAGTAGGTTTACAAGGCTGCAATATTACTAATAAGCTGTTTGTGCTTGTAATTTTCTCATAATCGGAGTATCATAGCCTTTTTTCACATAGAACTACCAAACTCAGATTTCTGTTTGGCTTAACTGGGCGTAAAAATATGTGCATCTTTTTAAGATCTGTCTGTAAACATTATGGAAGTGTAATAGATTAAAAGTTTATTACCAGATTCTGTGATTTTGGACCTTTGGGTTTGTTTGGTCCTGTTCTTTAATTAGCAGGATAAGAAAACTTGCTGTTTTCAAATAGAAATATGTTTCCAAGAGGGTTTAATAAGCCTCCATGGTATGCATTATAGAAAAAGATGATTAAACCCTTCAATTTGAGGTTTGATGGTCTGATTGTGTTATTTGTATATTAAAATGTACATAGCTTTTTTTTAAAGCCCTGTGAACAGTGAAAGGGATTAGTTTAAATGTTTCATTTAAAAAATGATTACTCATACACCAAAAAAGCAATTGCTTGTTCTTCTGATCTTGTCATTCCAGATTTTTTCAGTATCTGTGGAGCTGCTTCTCTTCTCTGAGGCACAAGTAGCCATGTTCTGAGGACACAAAGAGGAAATTCAGGCTGCACATTAGAAATTAATTAGTTAGAATACTTCCATAATTTAGTTTTCTGAATTATCCCAAATTCTTATAGCACCTCTGTACCTACCTTTATTTCTGCCCCTCTCAGAGAGCTATAGAGCTATTAAAAGTCCCTAAAATTCCCGGAGTGTTGAATTTGCTACTTTGTGATAGACAACTGTGAAATAGTGTTAAACATCAGCATCAAGGAACATGCTAAATAAGGAACATATTGGGGGAAAGACTCCAGTTACATGGTTTGAGCTGTATGTTTATGCAGCTTGAAGAAGCCCTAATGAATTAAGTAGACCATAAAAAAGCCTAAACTATGCTAAGAACCTATTTAGTCCACAGACATGTCACGCCACAGAAGCATTTTTAAACCATTGCCTAAATGTCAACTAGAATATGCAAACGGCAAATGTCCAGCATTTTTTTACAAATAGGACTATATAGCTGTTTCTTCTGAAACGTTTCACAATTCGAGGATTCTTGAACCAGGGAATACTGGATCTTTTCTCTATTGCTGGTAGAATCCAGATGCAAACCATCCTAAATAAATTAATAACTGAAATCAAAGAATCATTAGCTGTCTCCTGTTATGATGTCAATGACATGATGCCCATTGTGAACCAAAAATATAACTGACATTGATAATTAACACTGGGTCACACATATCTATCTTGCATTAAGAGTGGTCTTCGAAATGATTTTACAATCTGTATGTTTGTGCCAAAAATACATATCACAGATATATGAGCAATGACCAGTGTAGCTGGTAAAGTTTAAATCTTCAAAAGCCCTTCAAAGGCATTCTGTTTTAAACTCTATGTAAGACTTAGAGCAGATCAGTTGCTGTGTTCTAGAGAACACAGAGGTCCTTCAAACTTTACTCTAGCAGAAGTTCTCACCAGTTTCAATGAGAACCTGGCTCTCATGAGGACTGGGATTGAGTTCTACTTTAAATGTATGATTTCCCCTCAGCATAGGTAGGGCTTTCTTGAAGCTGGGAGTGCTGGTCAAATGAAGGTTGCTACCTTCACTTGAAAACCTGAGCTTCTTTTGTCCAGAGATCACAGCTATAGCAAATTATAATTTCTTGCAGTTATCTGTTCCATATATTCCCACTAATAATGTTATCTACTTCTCTTCTTCATGCATACATGGTCAACTGAGCATTCATGTTTGAGAATCATAAACACGTTCCAGTGACTTACGGAATAAAATACCAAATTAATCGAGACAAAATTTATTGGCACTGAAACTTAGGTTTGAAAAAGAATGTCAGTATTTACAAAACTCCTGAAATGTTAAGCGGACTCATCTTTTGAATTGTGCTTGTAAAGACCTATTATAGAAGGTGTTCAATATATATATTTAATGAATAGAAAAATACGGTAACTGAACAAGATAGCTTAACTTGGCGATCTCAAATTGTTAGATCCTTCTAGGCCAGAAGAATGCGTGGGAGCTTGTATTCACCCATGAATAGCTTGAAAACTCACTTCTGGATGTTGAACTGCAGGTTTGTGATGTCTTTGGGGAACCTGATTATTTGATTTATTCAGAAAAATAAACTTGTGAGACAACCTTTATCATCAGATTTCTAAGTTCAGTTTTTCAGGCTATTCACTGACTAATGCAGGACCTGTTGACTTCAACAGCTCTTCTTTGTCCAGAATTGTCTTCGTTCAGGTTTGGAAACACTAGACAAATAGAAGAAATGTCTAAGTCTCATTTTCAGTATGTCTGCACTTAGATGCGTAGAGAAGTTATTGCAAGTAAATTAGAGTATGAACTTTGCATAGTCCCTGAGATTAATATATATATCTCTAATGCAGCCTAAGCTAAATGGCAGCTAATGGGATTTAGTTTATCCCTCAGTATAACTGTTGTATGTGTGAAGGTGTAGAAAAGCAATTCCAAAGGAAATACCTCCCCTGGGGGATTAGCAGTACAAATGGAAAATAGTATGAATTGATGCTGGCTTTGAATACTGTCTCCCTTTGGATTTTCACTGAGTTCATTGGGTTAGTTGATTGTTGATGGTTCTCTGTCTTTTACTACTTCCTCTACACCCATGTGAAGAAACCTGACTGGAAAAGTGCGTGTCAGTAACTTCTATGGGACAGTAGTGTAGAGCTGAAGAAGGTTAACCTGTCCTTTAAACTATTAGAATGGGCTTCCAGTTACTGTCTTCCTTTCACAGAATCACAGAATAGTAGGGGTTGGAAGGGACCTCTGTGGGTCATCTAGTCCTACCCTCCTGCCGAAGCAGGGTCACCTACAGCAAGCTGCACAGGACCTTGTCCAGGCGGGTCTTGAATATCTCCAGAGAAGGAGACTCCACAACCTCCCTGGGCAGCCTGTTCCAGTGCTCCGTCACCCTCAGAGGGAAGAAGTTCTTCCTCATGTTCAGACGGAACTTCCTGTGCCTCAGTTTGTGCCCATTGCCCCTTGTCCTGTCACTGGGCACCACTGAAAAGAGCTTGGCCCCATCCTCCTGACACCCACCCTTCAGATATTTGTAAGCATTTATAAGGTCCCCTCGCAGCCTTCTCTTCTTCAGGCTGAACAAGCCCAGTTCCCTCAGCCTCTCCTCGTAGGGGAGATGTTCCAGTCCCCTCATCATCCTCGTAGCCCTCCGCTGGACTCTTTCCAGTAGCTCTTCATCTTTCTTGAGCTGGGGAGCCCAGAACTGGACACAGTACTCTAGATGAGGCCTCACTAGGGCAGTGTAGAGGGGAAGGAGAACCTCCCTTGTCCTGCTGGCCACACTCTTCTTGATGCACCCCAGGATCCCATTGGCTTTCTTGGCAGCCAGGGCACACTGCTGGCTCATGGTTAACCTGTCGTCCACCAGGACGCCCAGGTCCCTCTCCGCAGAGCTGCTCTGCAGCAGGTCCACCCCGAGCCTGTACTGGTGCATGAGGTTGTTCCTCCCCAGGTGCAGGACCCTGCATTTGGCTTTGTTGAACCTCATCAGGTTCTTCTCTGCCCAGCTTTCCAGCCTATCCAGGTCACGCTGAATGGCAGCACAGCCTTCTGGTGTATCTACCACACCTCCCAGTTTGGTGTCATCAGCAAATTTGCTGAGGGTACATTCTAACTCTTCATCCAGGTCGTTGATGAAGAAGTTAAACAAGACTGGGCCCAGTACTGACCCCTGGGGGACACCACTTGTTACCGGCCTCCAACTAGACTCAGCGCCGCTGATGACAACCCTCTGAGTTCTGCCATTCAGCCAGTTCTCTATCCACTTCACCTACCACTCATCCAGCCCACACTTCCTCAGCTTCCCTAGGAGGATATCATGGGAGACTGTGTCGAAAGCCTTGCTGAAGTCAAGGTAGACAACATCCACGGCTCTCCCTTCATCTACCCAGCCAGTCATGTCATTGTAGAAAGCTATCAGATTGGTCAGGCATGATATCACCTTGGTGAATCCATGCTGACTACTCCTGATAACCTTCTTTTCTTCCACTTGCTTCATGATGGCCTCCAGGATAAGCTGCTCCATCACCTTTCCTGGGATGGAAGTGAGGCTGACCGGCCTGTAGTTCCCTGGGTCCTCCTTCTTGCCCTTTTTGAAGACTGGAGTGACATTGGCCTTTCTCCAGTCCTCGGGTACCTCTCCTGTCCTCCAGGACCTCTCAAAGATGATGGAGAGTGGCTCAGCAATGACCTTTCCAGGGTTAAAACTTACCAACTAATTGAAGTAAGCTTACTAGTTCTAACTCAGTTGATAAACTCACATTGTTGATAAGCAGCTTACATCACAGTGAAGCAAGACAATTGCTTATGTCAAAATATAAGCAGACTTTAGATGTTTTGCAAGTATTTTTTTCAGTGTGTTTGATAAAGAGTCCAATTGATTCTGAAATTTTGAATACTATTATTTGTAATAATAGTAATTGTTCTTTGTAATTCTTAAATACTCTGTTCCTTCATTTGGAATAATTTGTCTTTGTTATATATGGACATAATGTATAGACATTATGTATAGCTCCTTCTAAAGGTATGGGTGTTAATTTTGTTGCTGCATCATGCAAATGCTGTGTAGTGAAGTGAATAGGCTGAATTAACATACAGTAGAAAGACTGAATATCCTTTCAAAGTAAAACCTCACAGAAAACGTCAGCGAACAATGGAGGAAATTCACTGATTTTTGCTGGTTTAATGGATGAATAGAGAAGTCACAGAAATTTGGCGTAATTTTTCCTCTCTGTGGCATCCCTGAGAGTCTGTAATGCATTCAGTGTTTGGAATGAAATTGGAAGAAACAGACTGGATGTGGCTTTACAAAAGCTGGGTAATTACTGTACCACAAATAAGGAAACAAAGTGTAAGAGAAATCCATTTTTAATTTCTATACAGTGAAGAGTTACAATAAAGTAATAGATAACATGGTTAATCCAAGGGATTCTAGCATGGATAGCACAGAAAGGACTTTGGCTACATCTACATGAACACGTAAAGCAATGCAATAGGGATGCGCTTACAAGGCAAGACAGATGGGACTGAGGACTCAGTGACCACCCTATACGTTTTAGGGTGTTTACTTTGTACTTTCCTGGTCTGGTCACAAGGACTGAGCACCCATTAGTAGGTGGAACACAATGCTTGAGGACCTGTAGGGCATGTTTAGGTTTGGTGTCAGTCAAACAAAATTTGAGTAGTGCACTTTGCAATGCAAAATGTGGCCAGTGATGATGACCAACTGATGTTCTTCAAAAGCGCAGTCCTGGCTAGCACTGAAGTATTTCTGCAATCATGTCTCATGGGGATTTGACACCTAAAGAGAAAGCATTGCGAGTTCTCCCCAGAAAGAAGGATTCAGCAGCTGTTCATCCTTCACAAGAAGGGCTCAGTATTCTGCACAGGGTGTGAAAAGAGACACCCAAGTCATTATTGTTATTTGACTTTTGGTTTCAGGAAAGATAATCAGCAGATGAAAAAGCAGCAGAAATATGAAATAAAGCACCATCTCACAGTGGAGCTTGTGCATTTTGGAGTTGCTAATACTCCTTTTGAGGCCTAGGTCTGAAGGAAATGGCAATTTGTGTCTTTGATATTGGGGTTCTCTCCTCTCTATCTGCTTTGAACCTTGCTGTTTCTGAATACGTCAGGAATGAAGATGTGGCAAGTATTGTGCTTTCTGGGTTATTCTTCTCAAGCTTCTCGGCTCCTGTCCTTATAGCTGATCCCCTTTTATTCCCTACTTTTTTGCCTTTGCCATCCCTCTCACCACTTTAATTAGAAGCCTTGGTTTGGAGAGACAGAATGATTAGAATGGACCCCCACCTCCACAATGAACACAAACCAGGGAACCTCGATGTGCTTCAAAAGAACCTGATGGTAAGGCAGGATTTTTTGTTGTATTAATTACAACTGAATTAACAGTTCCTACAGAATAGCTTTTTTGTTGAGTTTAGCTTTTTTCCTTGCTTGTGTAATATTTGGAAGCAGAATATCACTTCATTCTGGAACTGTTGTTGCAATTTGAAGCAGTTTTCCAGAAAATTAAATTCTGTGTTTCTGAGCATGCCTACCCATGGTACGTTACCTCACCTCATCTTGAAGTGTTGCTTCCATTGGTTGAGACACAGCAGCTCATCAGCTTGTGCTTCTGCTCCCTTGTAAATGAGAATTTAGCAAGAACCTTAAGCTAATATTGCAAAATAGGAACGTGCACTTGCGTCATCTACTTTGCAGGCAGCTTTTCCTTCATATCTGCCCTGGTTATATCTATTTCATTGTAAGTCAGCCATGTCTACAGTAAATTATAGAACTAAATTTGCCACTCTTCATTTCTCTTCCTTTTAGCTACTCCTTCCTCATTTTCTTTTTCTCCCTTTTTAAACACCTATACTATGCCGAGACCCTTCTCATACAGACTGTGAGATAACAGTTCACCCCGAGTTTTCTTTTGTGTGCAACACTCTAGGAAGGTATGGATCAGAACTGAGTTTTAAGCTCTTGCCTTGCATTTGAAGTCGTAACTGTCTAAACCTTGGTCCAAGTCTGGTTCTTCCAACCCTTCGACTCTGTACTCTCAGCCTTATTTCAGCACACGGGCCAGTTACTTTCTACAAGTTACATTTCTGTAAGAAATATAAGCAGGTGGAAAGTTACAGGATTCTTTTGTTCTGGATTTTTTCAGTTTCCAATTTATAAACAATATTTCACTTTTCCTTTGGCACTTAGTTTTCAACCTCACTAATACTCTTCTGTCACTACAAAAGCTATCAAATGCATACTCAAGCAGTAAACAGCTGAAGTCCTTGGAGAAATTTTGAATTAAGTGGTAGAAAAGTGCTGAAAATTAGGAATAACAGTTCTCCTCATGGCTATGCAAAAGACAACATAAACAAATTCACTGATTGCTAAGAAAACTAACAACACCCTTGTTGCTTATCTTCTTCCTCTAGATGGTCTGGCAGCTTGCTGGCTGCTTACTCACAAGAGTTTGAGTTCAGTCAGTGACACATCAATCACCTGAAGAAGAGCAGCGGGCAAACACCATTGACTGTGGAATAGTACATTGCTGATCTTGAGCATTTGCTAGTGCAAAAGCTTTCTGCATTGACTTTCACAAGCCAATCTCTTTCCAAGCTCACTTCTTAAATATGGCACTGCTTTTATGGCTGTGGTTCCACAATCTATGTCCTGCTTCGGTGCTCAGCAATACAAATTTGGTTCAGATTTCTTTCTGTTAATTACTTAGAACATGTGACAAAATTCACACTTTCTTTATGCTTTTCTTCTGGCTAAAAGTGAGCTGCACTTTCTAGTGCTACTTTTAGAGTGTGTTCACAATGTGTTTACAATTCACATGTGGGATTCGCAATGCCAGCTTTAGTGCATCATTTAACCACGGCCACAGTTTTCAGGTTCTTGCCATCTTCCTAAAAAGTACTGGTTGCCTTCTGTTTTCAAGCTTCAGTACAGAAGCCAGACATGCTTCTCTTCTTTTTTAAAAAAACTCTCTAGTTGTGTTTTCTGTAAGCCTCTTGATTAGTCCAGTAGGGAATCTCCTCCTCAGCTGTATTTCGGCTGTACAAACATGTGGCCTTGAGAAGTGACGACTGTGGAATGACTTCACTATTTAGTTGTTTGCAGCAATACTTCCCCTAGGCAATGCCATATGGCACTATTGTAAGGCCTTTTCTTGGGCCAGTTTATCTACAGGTCTAATGAAGGAGTTCTGTCCTTGGAAAAAATTAACCTGGCAAGAAGTGACTTGTTTGTTATGTTCTGTTATAGTAGCTATGACAAATGAAGAGCCAGTGAAGTGTTGACAAGTTCTTAGTCATTGCTTGCTGCCTTGATCTGGTGTAATAGTGCAAGCAGAATGTCACCCTACACTTTAGCTTCTCGTTTTGCTCTGTCTATAATTATATTGCAATATTACTGATACTGGGATTGCTACCCATTGAAAAATAATGCTGTAATGATGGCATCCTAGCCAATCTTGGCACTGCATGCTGAAAACAAATAAATGCACAGACTGAAAAATAGCCAAGTCAGTAATGAGGATAAATCACCTATAGAACAACATACTGAACCAGTAAAGTAAATAAAGTTTCTTGGCTGGTTTCTTTCCCTTTCTATATAAGTGGTAGTACCTGATCTAGTGCAAATGAGTAGCAAAATGTGATAGCATTATCTCTGACAAACAACAATTCCTGCACTGTATGTTTCTCTGTATTTTTTTAACTGTATCAATTGAAAATCCTACAGTTTACCTCTTGTCTGTAACAACACAAACTAAACTGCTAGGATTACACTCATCCTCCTTGTTGCCTATGGCAATCTCTTTTTTCCATTCCATTCAAAATTCAATTTAGTAAATATATT
Source organism: Opisthocomus hoazin (assembly GCF_030867145.1). NCBI lineage: Eukaryota > Metazoa > Chordata > Aves > Opisthocomiformes > Opisthocomidae > Opisthocomus > Opisthocomus hoazin. The sequence goes on along the minus strand of NC_134422.1, from coordinate 20,867,711 downwards.
TTTGTTGGGAACACTGTCATCAACAGTGGTACTACTATTCACCCCATGGCTTACCTAGCAAAGATCAGAGATGCTGAGCAGAGCTTAGGAACTGAAATATGCCGTTTAAGTGTCATATCTAATAAACTTGCTTTTTGCCTCTGATGTGAAAGGTGTAGTGAAGATGTTACTACCCGTCCACGTTGGCCTCCACTCTAGTCTTTTTGTTTTGTTCTATGCATTTTGTCTGTATGCTTCTAGCCATAGCAGTAACACTCTTTTCCTTTCTATTTATGCATTTTTTAAAAACTTGTGCATCGATATGTTTTACCTCTTTCTGTGTTACTGGTATTCCTTGAGCAATATTATCATTCTTTTTCCCAAGCATTTACTCTTTTGCCATGTCATATCTCAGTCTTCTGGGATGCTTTGTTTTATTTTTGTCTCTCAAAACAACAGTTCCTTCCCCCGACAAACAATAGTGAGGGCACAAGCATTTTATAATTCAACCTCTGTATGCTTCACTGTCCAAAACAAAATAAATGTAGAATCTACATACAGAATGTATTCCCCCTCCACGCACCCTAAGAGCTGTTGTACAGTATTGGAAGAGTGATCAATTACTGGTATGCAACCCCCATAATAATGAGCAAGAACTGGGACACACTCTGGCCATTCACCCGAGATAATGATCGAGTAGTGGTATAGTAAACACATTCTGCATCCATCCATGGGGTGTCATGCATCCTGTATAATACAAATGGAATGATGAAATGCACAGATATACAAATACTGCCAGTACCACCCAGTCTGGAGATGATCGTGTACACGGATCCTGACTAAATCATCCTTAGCAAGTACATTGGCATATGGTGCAGCTACTCAAGCACTGTTTTCAGTAATGTGGATCAAATATTATTCTGCATGGGATTAAGCTAGAATATTCTGCTAAATGTCTGTTTTTTCTGCTGATGATTTTCAAATTGGCTTTCTAACTTGGACTGCTTTAATATTTTACCCTGTCCCAGTGACTCACAATCTTTTGTTCTATGTCTGATCTTCCAGTATCCTGTATATAGTGCATGCTAGAATATTTCTTTTGCTTTAATTGATTGTTCATTTTGAAAGAGAAAGAAGGAGGAAGCATAAAACACACAAGCACACTGCTTCTGGTTCTCCCATTGCCTTTAAAGCTTGATTTAGTTTTTTTAAAATATATTTTCCCAGCCAAAAATATTCTTATTTTAAAGATTTTGCTTTTCTCTTTGCTATTTTTGCTGTATGTCTACAATTTCTTTGTAGGAGATGTGAAGAGAAACAGATAGGTAAATTCTGTTTAGTCTTTAAAAGACACACTGAGTGGGTAGCTGACTTAAACATGAGCTAGAAACATCACTGCTTTAGAGCTTATTCTAACTTCATGAAACTGGTGCAAGTATATTAACTGATTTTGATAGGAATCCAATTTGAGCTTTAAATAAAAAGATAGCATATTCCTCAGTTTAACCTATGTGGAGGCAGTTACACTGGTCTTGCAGAATGTCAACCTGTCAGGGTTTCTGCAAGCCCCTTTCCAGAGATCCTTCATCACTAAAGAGGAATTCTGTTGGGCTAGAAAACAGGCTTTCATTAAGCTCTTCCAGCCCCCTTGTTTGTTCCTCCTGTCTTGTGTCATGGCCACAGTGAATGCAATGCACCAGAGTATTTAAAAAGTGCTCAGTATTAGGCCAGCTCCACTCTGTCTGATATTAGCCAAAAATGTTACTGCTGATTTCATTGTGAGCTGATTAAGGTTAGTGGGTTGAAAATAAATACTTACAACATTTTGCCAGTGAAGTTTGGGGCTGAGCAAGAACTGAGGCACACAGTGGCCACTTATCCAATCTAATCGACCAAGCTGTAGCATAGTGACCACTTTCTGCATCTGTCCATGGAATATCGTGCACATGGAGTTTAGTTTGGGACTTGGATTTGAAAGGAAAGTTTTTCAAATTCCTGTAAGTGGCCTTGAAACAGAAATAGAGACATGGACTGAGGATTCTGAAATCCTGAGCTCTGAAGAGGAAATGCGTAACAAAGAACTACGATAAATAAAATAATGAATGATATAGAGAATGTAAATCAATCTATCTCTTTGTCCTTTCTGCTAGTAAATGAGCATTGTTACAAAATGCAGAGATGTGGCAGAATGCATTGCCATAAGACATCATTGAAGCCAAGAGCTCAGCAGGATCCTAAGAAAGAAATAGGCATTTACATGGATAATGAAAAAATCTAACGTTTCAGTTTCTTTAAATAAAGTATACAGCTCCTCATGTTTAACAGCATTACCCAGCTACTGAGAATGGGAAGAAACTTCCCCTATGGCCAAGTTATTTTTTAATTATCCACTCTGGGATTTCTCTTACTTTCCTCTAAGGCAGCTTTTACTATCCTCTCCCCATCGCCAGTGCCACCAAAAGTGCTCTTTTTAACAAGATGGCTGCCTCCAGAGGTAGGTTCTCCAAATGGCAGTTGGGATTACTCTCTTTAGTTTCAAGTACCGTATTTATTAAGACAGGGTTGGATTCAGCAATCTTTATTACAGCTAAAACACCCAATTTTTAAATTTAGAACCAGTAAGACATTTTTATCAATGTAAAATAATGGTTGTACGAGAACTTCAGTTCTTTGTTTTACATTTAAGGAGGTTTTCTTTTTTTTTTTTAATTTCAGAATGCTGATCTGAGCAAAAATGGTAGTGGTTGTCTTTTGCAATGCTGGTAGGTCTGAAGCATGTAAAAAATACCTTCTTAGCTCTTCGTTTCTTATGTATGTGTACAAAATCCAGATAATTGTAGCCATCTGGTTCTTGAAACAAATAATTCATCACTAATTTCTCACAAGACATCAGAGAAGGTCAGCGCCAGTATTCAGACCTTCACAAACAATCTTTTGGTAGCAAGCTGATTTGTGAGATATCTTTCCACAAAAGGAAAAAGATCGTTTCAGAAGGAAACAGTTTTCAGTTTGAGGCTTTCACAAGGTGTATTTAAAAACAAAAGGGAAAAGAAAGTGATTTCTAAATACTTTGCCAGTATCTTAATATGTATTCTTGAAAGTAATCTAATGGGAATTTTAAACTATATATACTTTTTGCAAACATTTAAATGAATGTCTGTGTCTAATCTCAAGTGCATTTGATTAAAAAATAGGACAATTTTGATGTTCCATGTTCAATTATTAAGCAAAAATATTCAGTTATCACATAGTTAATTAAGTGGAACTGACTGTATTCATTAAAATATTTGTTCCAAACAAATGTATTTAACATTCAGATATTATGCAGAATAGGTGACAATTGCATATCTCCATGGAGATCAATAATGGGATTCAGATCATTGTGTAAAGAGTCTGCAAGTTTAATGCAGAGAGAATGTCATTATTATTTCTCTCTTAATGATGGTCATTATGCGCAAACACTGATTGAATTCCATTTGTTACCTGCATTTGAGCTGAGAGGAATAATTACAATTTAAGTGTCTCCATTAAAATTCATAAAAGAATATGAATGCAAAAATTATACTTGAAACTGACAAAATATACTTTGAGGATATAAATTGTGTTTTCTGATAGGCCTCTTAAAAGTATTAAAAATAGCTTCATTTTAATAAGATGGCATATAAAGATCATGCATTATCATCACCTTTATGTTAATTCTCATAATACATGACTAATACTAAAAAGTGAAGAAATTAACTTTTAAAAGTAGAAATTAATGAAACAATAGACTACTTGTCATACAGCCTATTGGAATGGATACCTCTATATTTGGGTTATAGTCACCCATCTTCATAATACCCAGTTAACTCGTCAGCTGCTGTATATTGTGGAGATTACCCTGCCACGTTTTCTGTGACATGTTTCAATATGTTTTTTTGCTAATTAAATGGGATATTATTAGTGCATCCATTTATTCGAGAAAAGCTTTTACGTGTGCTATGATTTACTGCATTGCACTGACTGCTCATTGTACCATGAGAGTGATTCAAGTGCTTACTATAAGTACTGAAGGGATTGATCCAGGACGGTGCTCAGCCTTTCAATAGTTCTTTGTGCCTCTTGACTTCTCACTGCGGTGCTTAGTCCTTTATAGGATTGGATCCTTAAGCTATAATTATTAATAGCAGCAATACTCCCGAGGGACTGCCTGATGACATATCTCCAGAAACAGTAAATGATAGCAGGAGACACTTCTTGCCATACTGTCTAAGAGATGACAGACTGGCTGGTGGGAGTAAGGTCTCTTCATTAAGGGTATGTTAGTATGAAACACTTCTATCTATTATATTTTCCTGAGTAAATATGTAGAGGCCTCCTGATGGGACCTTGAAATGGTTGTTTTCATTTTTACCAATGTTTTTTTTGAGTACAAGCATAGCTATTTTAGGTAAGTTTATTGAATATATTCAGGCAAGTTGTTCTGCATGGTCTTTTGATACGTGCAGTTCACTTTCTGGGATGAGCAGGTGATCTCTGGCTATTGGTGTTAGGACTGAATTTTGCATTCTGTTGCTGGGAGTGGTTGTGGTTGGGACTCAATATGCCTTTTGGCAGGGCACATACATGTTATCACGTTATTATTATTTAGGTTGACAGCAGAAATCTGTTAATTAGATTATATGTGGATGTTCTGTCTTCCTGATTATTTGTCCCAGTTAAGACATGAAGTCTTAAACATAGTTGAAAAAGCTTTACAATGACAAAATACTGTGCTTAACAAGAACAAAAAATGAAACCAAAGAAAAAGCCAGGATATTTACAGCATTTTAATGTCTATTTTTTCCCTGTAATCTTTATCTGGCTCTTCACTATTAAAATCAAAAAGGAGAGTCTAGAATTTTATAACTATTTAACACTTGGTTAAACACTGTTTAAGTATTTGTCACCAGACAAATGTTTCCCTATTAAGCGAAATTTATGCTAAAAAGGTTCTGATTAAGCAGTAGTCATTGCCATTTACAGTTGGTAGACTAAACAGTTTCCCTGGAAGATATCTCAATTAAGTGGCTGTCCAAATGAAACGTGTCACTATTAAATGGTGTTTGCTACACTATTATACTTTACTTTTCTGAATGACGGGATTTACAATATAGATCAGTTGCCAAACAGTAAGAACTGCTTAACGAGTATAGCTTTCATTCTTAGAAAAGACATGAACAAATTGTCTATACCACCCGGTTTAAAATAAAATTTGAGGTTTAACATTAATTGGTAACAACTGAATATGCATGATTATTGGCAGAGCAAGTTTGTAAAATTGGCTTTGCTGAACTGGGATGAGAGACACAGAGGTGACAGTGCACATAAAGTAAGGAGCGAGCAGTTTCATGAAAATAAGCTTTCTGTGTCCAGCCTAGAATCTGCAACCATGGAAAAATTGGATTCTGCAAACCAGTGAGTTCTTGCTGAATCAGTGGGCAGAGCTTCAGAGATCCATATCCTCTCTGCAGTGCCTCTTCCTCTGGGCAGAATCCTAAAATGATTTTATAAGAGTTTATTACAACTCAAAATCCTCACACCTTTGCTTTAACTTTGTTAGCTTTTAAAGCTCTTGCGATATAGCTAAAAAACATGCTATAAGACTTACTAGAACTTTGATAGATATAATAAGCAATTATTATGGGACTGACATTCTAAATGGGAAAAAAGACCTCTGTCCCTTTTAAAGAAATGTAGAATACTTACCTTACAGGAGTATAACTGTGCTTCACAGTCTAATATGTGAATTTGACCTAAGCTTTTGATTCTCTTAGCAGCTACTAATGGCAGTTCAGATCAACTGGTATTAAATCACAAGTATAAAAAAGCATGGGGAAAATAGCCACCAATTGAATTTCTTAACTAGTTACTCCTGATTGACCTCACATTCTCCTGCTTGAACTGCTGTTTCTCAGGTATGCAAATCTCTCCTTGATTGTATACTTATGGGTAGGCTACTTCCTAAATCCTTTGGGGAGTAAAAATCCTTTTTCACAAACGTCCAAGCTAATCAAATGCTACCTTCTCCCATGTCTTATTTCTTGTTACTCTGACATGGCAAGAGAAGTTCAAGGCAACAATAATTGCCCTTATAATGCTTTTGGAACAATTCAATGCATGTAGGGTTAGGCAATGAGAAGTGGACGGCTTCAGAAATGAAAAATCATAGTTAATCGCTTTTTAAAAAAGGATTGGAAATGACTTTGTTAAAATCAAGTCATACCATGCTGCTAGAAGATGTTTTCTTTTGGTGACATTGCTTTATTTGATAGTTTTGTGGTTCAGTCAATAAAAACTTGAGAAATATACTCAGTATACTTTACAAGGGAATGCAGGAAAATACCCCCCCCCCAAAATTACAGAATGAGATCACCGTCTCCCCAGTCACTGTTCTTTTCCATACTGAGCAAACTGTAAAACAGAAAAACGTCTCTGCTCACTTTGTGTGAGCACTGATGCCTCTATGTCAAAAACTGAGTGGCCTCCCCTACACAGCCTTTTGGAAAATAAACACATTGGCATATACAAGTAATCAAATGGATTTTTAAAAAAACCCAAATAAATAAAATTCTCAATAGTTTCAATGGTAGGAAAATCCAAAGTAACCCAAGAGTGCGGATTTGATACATTCTTTCTATAAAAAGCAAAATATTCTGCTGCAGAGAAAGGGTGAGTCCATATAAACCTTTTCCCTTGTTCCCAGTAATTGTAGAGATGGTTGAGGAGAGGTATTCCATCTCATAGGTGTTCCAGCCCTCTGACCATTTTTGCGGTCCTCTTCTGGGCTCGCTCCAACAGATCCATGTCTTTCCTGTGCTGAGGGCTCCAGAGCTGGACGCAGGACTCTAGGTGGGCTCTCACCAGAATGGAGCAGAGGGGCAGAAGCACCTCCCTCGACCTGCTGGCCACATTGCTTTTGATGCAGCCCAGGATACAGTTGGCCTTCTGGGCTGCGAGAACACATTGTTGGCTCAAGTCCAGCTTTTCATCCACCAGTACCTCCAAGACCTTCTTGGCAGGGCTGCTCTCAGTTCATTCTCTGCCCAGCCCATATTTGTGCTTGGGATTGCCCCAACCCACGTGCAGGACCTTGCACTTGACCTTGTTGAATTTCATGAGGTTCACACAGGCCCACTTCTCAAGCCTGTCCAGGTCCCTCTGGATGGCATCCCTTCCCTCCAGCACATCGACCACACCACACAGCTTGGTGTCATTGGCAAACAGCTTGCTGAGTGTGCACTCAGTGCCGCTGTCCTTGTCACCAACAAAGACATTTAACAGTGCCGGTCCCAATATTGACCCTTGAGGAACGCCAGTCGTCACTGGTCTCCACGATAAAAATACTCCCCTACCTAGCCAAAACAGAGCAGATTGTTTATATATTGCATTTTACCCAGCCACATCTGAGTATAAAATAAATGACCAAATATTTCAACCGTTATTGGAACTTCTTCGAGTAATGCTATGCTCCTTTTCTGACTAGCTTTGTGGCATTCACGCACATATTTAACATTATGTCCAATTTACACAGCATGTTAATGAACGATCTCGCATTAGGCCTGGGAACTCCATACTTCTGCAGTTAGGAAACTGAGGCTCTGCTCCAGACATGGCTCTTGCACCTATGCACAAAAGTTATTAATTACACTGATTAGGCTTTTAAACCCCAGCATAACCAAACGGCGAGCTGAAGTTGCTGGAGCACCTGCGCGTTTAGGTACCCTGTTAAGACATGTTGTCTGTCAACAATTTATCAGTTGTAGGCATTTAACTTACACTCACTTGAGCAGAATTAAGAGTGTTTATTTTCCTCATAAGAGGGCAGTCAGATATGTACCAATTTTGTTTTAACTGTGGAGAGCAGGGAGCTGGGAGCGGAGCGGGGAAGGGATCCAGGAAGGCCTAATCAATCACTGACAGATTACAGCTAAAGCCACTTCCATACCCATTAAGGCAGGACAAATGCAGAATTGCAACTGAACAACTTCTAGTTTTAAGCCAACAGTGGGACTTCCTAGTTATTTATCAAAGTCATTGCTGGTAAGCAGCATGCCTCACTGCTCGATTGTACTTCACAGCAGACAGAGCTGACTGAAGCTTCAGCCATGAAAGAAGTGTTTATGCCCTCAGCTGTGGTGCTGTCAGCCCTCTGGAATTTACTGTAAATCACACAGCTTTTATTGCAAGATTTAGTAGCTGATCCTCTGTGGGCTCTATTCACTGCAAGCTTGTTACTATTTGGATGTTAGCCTCAGTCCATAAAGGGACTTGCTACACATCATCAAACAGCAGCGAAAAACCAAAGGTTTCATTTTTCAATTTTCTAAACCCTAAACTCCTCAACAGTCATTGAATTTCATTGCAGAAAGTGGAAGTCTACTTTATTATGGTACTCAATTTCCCCAATGGAGTTATACACTTATAACATTACTTTTATTTCCAATGACAGGATCTGGCCATCTGTCCTGGCTGTAATTTCATAACACACTCACTAGTTTTTATTTTAAGAGAATTTCTAGATATTACATTGAGCTTGTGACAAAATTGTAATGTAGATATAAAGGCCACAATAATGATAACTACATTCAGTGCTGCCTAACATCTTAACAAAGTAATTTTTTTTTCTCTTCCAAGTATAGAGGCGTCTGGATAAGCTTCTAACACAATTGAACTGACAAATAGAAAAAAAAAAGTTTTGAAAAGCTGGAAAATACAAAAGGATAAGGCTTTCAAGAGCAAGCCTCAGCCAGGACAGCATTATTCCACAAGCAGTATGTATTTTGTTAAAAATGGTACCGTGCATCAGTTTTATCAGAGTCATTCCTACTAAGATCAAACGAGGGCATAAAGGGGAATGCTGAAATGTTTCTTTGTAATCAGTGTCGTTATTCCCTGCGAGGCAGAGGGACCTGACAAGGCATTTAATTGTGTTTGGCACGCGGTTTGCAGGGGAGGCCAGGCCTGCGCCTTCCACCCCGCGCCGGGCGAAGCACAGCCCAGGCCTCTCTCGGGGTGGTGGCGGAGCCCCAGCTGCGGGCCCGACAGGCTACGCGTCCCTCCGCGGTTTTGCCCTTCACAAGCTAACAAAGCAGAGTCGCTGCCTTTTGGCTACCGCGGGTCGCCCTGTCATCCCCAAGGCTTTCCCCCCGAGAGGTCTGCGGAGCGGGTGCGAGGCCTCCCCGTCCTGCGGTGCAGCCCAGCACAGGGGGCTGCCTTCCCCCAGCTGCTGGGTAAGGCCCGCGGTTGATGAGGAGGGGCAAAGGCAATGCCTGTGCTGTTATTTGTCTGTTGTCTGAGTGAAATATTTCCTAGATCAGCTTCTCATGTCATGGTTTCGGTGAGGTCCAGCTCACACAAAGTCAAAGCAAATTCTGTCATTGGCTTCAGCTGAACAATATTTCTTGCACTACATGCAGTTTCAAAATGGCACCGTTCACGCTTAATTTTGCCAAAGTTGTGTGGAGCTGTTATTTTAACCATCAGTTAAGCCTGCTCTGGTTCCTATGTTAAGAAAAATGTCACAATGCCCTTGCTCAGAGGAATAGAGCAAGAGATCTACACCTGACCCCGCTTTCTTCAAAACTCTCTCAGAAAGTGGATTCAATTTTAGATTTAGCACCTATTTCAATAAAGAAAATAGATAGCAAAGGCATGTATTCAAAGGATCATTCTATTGTTTCTCAGCTTTGTAGTAACTTTTGCTTCATTATTACTTTGGTTTCACAGAGAAAAATGTTTGTATGGATTTTTAATCTTAATCCCAGTGAATGATCCAAAAAGGAGGGTTTATTTGTTTGTTATATATCAGGTGATGTAAGTAGATGCTATACTTTTATAAGCAAAGATCAGGCCTTAGTGTCATTATCAGAAACCTGACAAAGGCCACTAAAGACCTGTGTAGATGTATATACTATGTGTATGGTGTCATGTGCATACATTTAGAGATTATGTTTCAATCTTAAAGCAGAAATTATTTTGCCAAAATATTAATTTGCATGTATTTCAAGGTCACGACCTCTGCTCCTTCTGCAAGATTAGGAGTAGTAAACCAAAGTGATTTGGTTTCTTCTTCTTCAGTGAAGTACCATGTTTTTAAATTCTCAGCCTTTCTAGCCACCTCTTCTGTTACTAGATCCCCTCCCCCTGTTTTTGGTTTTTAGTTTCAGAAAATATTTCCTTTGTGATTGCTGAACTCTTGCAGGTAACCCAGTAATCTTTTCTACCAAATTCATTCAAGTGTCATGTTGGTGCATTTTAGTAAAAATTTCAGCCAAAGCTGCTGGCAGAAGAAAGTGTGCCTGGTCAGTCAGTCCAAGAAAGTGAGTCCCAGGTATGAAAGTAGGTGCAGGTGCATTTCCTACTTGATTGTGTGCAGCTGCAATGTTAAGGCAGCATAAGAAATGTTTCTCAGTTGGTATGTACATGGGACCTGGGATATATATACTGCTGGGTGACTACGTCTCGGAGACTCGCTAGGGTGTCATGGTGTGCTGGAGCAAACTGAAGAGTTCTTTTGACCAGGGCTGTGAGTGGGGCGTTGTGGTAGAAACCTGACTCAGAGAGGCACAAACAGCTCCCTAACAGTGGCACCTCTACCTGAAATAGCAAATCCTTTTCTGGATGCTCTGAAGGCATGAAAAAATCTTTACTAAAGTCATTCTGTCTGTTCAATCTAAAATCTTGCCTAATGCAGAGAGGTGTTCTCTCTTACATGTTGCACAAGCACCAAAACGATTTGCTTTCAACGTATTTATGGCCTGAAGCTGAGCTGTTTCATAGAGGAAAGACTCATCTGCACACATGATGCATATGGGGAGCAGCTGCACTGTCAGGAGCTTTTCTGTTTTTAAAAATAAATATATTTCCTTCAAGAATGCAAGGGTCTTCTTTAGTATTTATATTGTTAAGTTAATTTTTCCTTACACTGAGTTGTCTTTTCCTCCCCACTATCCCTTCTTTTTTTTTAATTTTGGTCCCTCTTTTACCCCTCCTGTGTTCATGAGTCTGCTTCACAGTTTTAATAACTGCTTTCTCTTTGCTACTGTTTCTAGATACTGCAAAGAACACTCCATAGGCCTGGGACCTCTTCTGCAGAAAGGTGGAAAGATTGGTCAGGCTGGAGAAAGCGGTAAGTATGGTGCGGGAAAGCTGCTAATAAGAGATTTGTCCAGTCTTTACTGCATATTTAGGGCTACATTAGATTTTCCGTGAAGGTAATTCCTAAAGACTCAGGAATTATATACCAATATAGCAAATTGTGAATAGGCTCTTCTCGAAGGACGTGAGTGTTTGGTGCTTGCATGAGTTTGTGGATGAGGCATAGATTGGAGGACCATGGTGACTACCGGGGGGTCCTATGCACAGGGACCTGCGTTGTGAAAGTGGCCTCTAAGGGCCCTGCCAAATTCAGAAACACCTGAGCCAAGAAGAATAAGCAACTCATGATAGGCAAACAGAAAGAGACCTTGTCTTCTCAGTAGCACCACCGTGATAGTATAATTCTGAATTCTTTCCACTAGCATAATGGCGCTGGTTTCAGAGAAAATGCTACTGATTTCCAGAGAAGTGAGAATACAATCGAGTTGGTATATGGGCTATGTGCATTATGGCTTGGATATTTTTCACATCCCAGTAATCTTACTTCGTAGTTCCTTTCCTTGTGACCTCCATCTTATGACTACCAATTCTTTCCTCTTAAATCTAACTAGACTAATTCTCCTTGTGATAATAATTACCTAATAGGTTTCTAAAAGAAATGGCTTAGTGTTTTGTTCCAAAACTGTCAAAGACACTAAGTAAATGAAAATTATCATATGCTAAATTATCAAGATAGGAGTCCACAATAGGAGAATAATTTACCAATGTTGAAAGAATAGCTAATTTACTTTGACAACTTATTCCAAGCAATTTGGGTGTGTGGGGAGCAAGAATGGATACATAGTAATTACTGTGCATGAAATTTAGAAAAAGATATTCTAATCATTTTTTTGTTTCTCTGAAAAAAATCGCTGGCATTTTGAAGTGAGTTTATTCTTGGCAGTCCCAATTTATCAGTGCTCGAAACTCACATTTTCATAGATTAGACAGCCAGCTTTAACTCTTCTCAATGTTTAGAAATTGTATGTGGGAGATCCCTTGGGATTTACTCCTGCTGTAAAGCACATTGTGATCACATTTTGTGAGTTCTCTGTTCACTAAAGCCCCTCCGGCCTGTTCGCTGCTTTGCTGTGCATTGGTCCTAAGGGATGTAAACTCAAATAAAGGGTAGTCTTGAAATATAAAGGTATTTTTAGCTTAGAGGAGAAATAAAACTGTATATGTAAGGGCCAAATTCACTGTTGTTGTAAGTGGATCCACAGTCATTTTCTTCAGTGTATTTGCACCTGCTTCTGCAAGTGAATCAGTGTGTTTGGCTCTACGTGTGTAAAATAAGTACTGGAAAGCATTTTAGAATAATGCTTGTGTGAGAGCTAGACATACAGGGGGCTCTGACTTGCACTCTCTCCCTTCCATGGGGTTTTATACATTTCCCATAACTATGGATTTTCTCAGTGCAACAAATGCTCTGCCTCGCAGGAGACATACCTTTCCTAAGTATATATAGCAATAAATACTTCAACAAGTGAAGTTTCAGAAAAAGTATTCTAAACATCACCCTATTTAACCTTTAAAATGCTAAGTATGCCAATTCAGGTCATTTTCCCAAGTAAACCTGGACAAATAGGTTAACAAAAAGAAATCAGGATGTTGGCCTTAGAAGCGGGTACAATGCCTGGTTGTGACTGAGAAGCTTAATATACATTATTAGGTACAGAATAAAGAATGAGTGTGTAACCATGTAGATAAGAGTACAAATAATGTGGAGAAGAAGTTACCGTCTTATAGAGCAAACCTGAGTTAAACAAAGAAAAAGCAATGTAAGAATTTTAAAATTAACTTCTTTCCAAAATTCTTACTCCCATGGCCAGCAAGCAGGTTACTCTTCTGGTCAGAAATATCTTCACTGATTTCAATGTAATTGCTTCTGATTCCGATTCGGCCTTAGATTTCCCCTTTCTTGGCTTCAGGGCAGTAATCATTAGTCTTGCAACCATTAAGGATGACATTTTTCAGAAGTATGAAGCACCTGATGTCCTTTTTGTCTGCTGTACATCACTACATTTTGATCCTTCTGGGAGCGGACGGCTGTGCAGCAGCGAGGAAGAAGCCACCACCCCAGTCCTGCCCTGCCCTGTCCCGGCTGCTGCAGGGGGCAGGGGATTTGGTGGCAGGGGGGCAGATGGACCTCCCCGGGGGCAGCGGGCTCTTCCTGGTGAAAGAGGCTTCTGGAATGAGGGGATACGCTGGGAGGAAAACCCAGCCATGGTACTCGATCAGCAGGGGGGACTGCTGAGAAAGGCAAGGAGCCAACGTCCAGATGGTCCTCAGAGCCTGACAAAAAGGAGACTTTTCCTCCCCAAAGGGGACTCTGTAGAGTTTGCGGCTGAAAATTCCTGTCCTGAGCCCAAGCCTGCAGGAGAGGCTGCGTGTCACAAGGCTACGGCATACATACAACGATGCTCCCTCTGTGTGGAGGAGCTTGCTTTTAGGCGCTCTTAGCTGGTAGGGTTGACTCCTGGCCTTCTCACGTCCTAAGGCCAGGGAATCTGCCCGTTCCAGGGCTCTCGTCACCCTCCTGGTGCTTTTTGGGGTGCTGACTCCAGTAAGAAGCTGAGGCAAGTCCACCTCAAAACTCGAGCCAATTCAAGGTCTCATCAGAGAGAGTAGAAAAGATGTTCACTGTGTTGTGAGTGCAGAGCTGCTCAAATTATTCAGGTGTCAGTAAACTACTTTCTCGTTATCAAATCTTTGTGAAATGACTTCTTTGACTTTTATTTGTGAATTGGGAGGATTTTTGAACCAGCTTGTGGAACTATTTTGTATTGATTTGCCATAAAACCCTTGGTTTGGCTGTAAACTATGCTCTGTGACCATAAACTGTCTCTAAATCTGTTAGTACAGGATGATAGGTTACTTAATTCATGTCATGAGTTTTCCTTTCTACTTTTCTTAAAATGTGAGAATGAACCTGTCTCTGTCCAGACCCTCGTGCATACAGGTGCTGGCCCAATAACCATCCTTTAATCATTCAGTCAACTATTAGCAGACTTCTTCACATTGATACTCATTTTAAGATCCTTTTACGCTGGACTTACATTTGCTTAAGTGAGGATGTGTGCATATACCGTAAATAAAAGGAGGCACAAAGATTAAATCAAACAAACACCTGAGAATCTGCACGTACTTTGCTGAACTGCGCTTCCTCAGACTTGACCAGATATTGACTCTGTGTAAGTGCAAGAGTGTGTTCCCATGACTGCCATGAGGCCAGTTTGACTATTGCACCACTGGTAAATGGCATTCGCTTTAGTGTTTCATACCAGTAAAATTGGCAAGCTATTTGCAATCAATGCTAAGCAATCTGACACAGCTTCTAATTGAGCAGCCTACTAGCTGCAGAATAGAAAAACAGATTTTTAGATTTATTCTTGTAATGATATTGTCCATATTCCCTATCATGTTATTTTATCCTCTCTATTATAGTAATTACTTGTGACTATGTAAAGACTTCTGCCCAAATCGAAGTCAGTGGGAATATACCACTGAGGACATAAATGAAAAAGTCAATACAGTATCAGTGGATGAGATACAGACAGTACATCCTCAGTGCTCAGAATGTCTTGTAAATAAATATTCCCGTTTCTTTATTTTTTGCTTGCAGTACTACTTTTTTCCAGAAACATGGTTTTGAATCTTATTTTCAATCCATGCCTTTCTGTATTCTTTCTGCATTCTTTAACAGCTTCTGCCATATCTTGAGACCTGCCGAATACAGTATGTCTCACTTTTCGCTCCCCCTCGGTCAGTCTTTCAGGTCATTGCTTCTCTGGGAGTGGAATTCCTTAATCCACCACTTCTCCGTCTGGCCCCTGTGTTGTAGTCCCGTGAGTACCAACCAGTGACTACTCTTGCAGGTCCAGGCATGGGCCTTCCTTTATCTTTTGAAGCCTGGAACAGTAGCTCTCATTAAAATGACCCCCAAGCAACTTTTCAGCATACCAAAGTAAAAAGCAGGGGGTCTACACCCACATCCACATACCAAAGTTTCCCTTGTTTATCCACAGTTCATTCAGCACCACCTTGTTCTTCATATCTGAGCCAGGAGGAACAATGTGCTTTGCTTTACAAGCTGTTCTAACTGTTTCTGAATTTTCCAGGCTGACAGCTTTTTCTCGCTCTGGACAGCCTTTTCTACTTCACCCCAAAACCCCTTCCTGTCTGTAGGACAGGATCTTTTCACAGATTGGTGTTTTCTGATCTTCCTCTTCCCAGGCTTAGACACAAGGAATCCTCCTTTCTAGCTGTAAACACTGTGCCAGTGTTTTGAGGGATGTTCCTTCGCTGGGCCATTCTTTTGTCTTTCCTGCTCGGTTCTTTAACAAACCCTTTGCAGCTTCCTTTGATTGAGCTCAGTTCATTCAGGTTAAGCAGCAATCGAAAACTGAACAGGAAAAAGCCACATTTAATATTCATAGGAGGATATAAGTCTATTTTTCCAGTTTTTCAACCAATTCCTTCAAAAGTGGCCAACTGGCTAGTTGTTGATGCAAGAGGTGTGCGTTTATTTGTTTTATATTCTGTTTCAGATACGTTGTCATATGATATGCATAAAACACTGATAATCTAGGAATACTTATTATCTGTTTTGATTACATGAGTCCCCAGGTTCAGCAGGAGAGCTGTACCTATTCCTCAGAAATGTGCTTTCTAAAGAGGTGGATACACAGATCCGTACATGCACTGGCAATAGACTTAGTTCAAGACTATCAATTGAATAGCTGCTTATTGGTGAGACATCAGGAGATTGTAAGAAATTCACAGAAAAAAGCGAATTATATCAAGTCTTAAAGATAATACAAAAAAAAGTAGTAGAAATCTGTACGTACAAATTAGGAGTGATAAGATGCTCATTCTAGCTTGATTGCGCGCTGGTGCTGACGCTGTTGCATAAGATTTGTGTAAGTCTTGCTGAGTATTTATGTATATTGCTGATGCCAATCTTCTCTCCTTTTTGTATAAACTGCTGAATGTCACCATTTTCAAACACTTTTGACTGGCTTCTCTGCCGTGTGCACGCTTCTTTGTAGTGTTTGGTTGGTACCCATGAAGCAGCTGTACCTTGAAGGTTAAGAAATCCTTCTGTGTGACTCATTTCACACTTTCCCACTGCTGCCCCTGCACCACACTGTGTGAGAGTCTGCGGCACGGCCACAGCATTGCTGTCCTGCATCTCTTTTAGAAAGCTGCATAACTTCTTGCATTGCAGAACAAGATGGGGCAATTTGTACTGTTACGGATGGTAGTACTCTAACTACAGCTAAGACCAGCTCACGTTTGGTCTTGGGAGTTATGAAGCCAGGCTGGGGCTTTGTGTGAGTGGGCACAGCAGACTCCATGGCTGGATCTTGGCCTAATGAAGACACAGTGTTGCCTCTGTTCCTTGAGCTAATGGAAGAAGGCTCCAAGAACATGGGACGCAGCTGGCAGAGGCTTATGCACTCCCATCGGAAGTATTTGTCCCCTTTATGTTAAAAATAAAAGAAATAGTAGATCTTGTCACATTAAGTAGATTTTCAGCAGTAATAAGTATTAATAGATTGCTCAAAATGCTAAGGCTTACGCATGTAAGACAACATATTTCAAATGGCTTGAAAGTTACATGTCCTTTTTTCTCTTTTTTCTCTTTTTTTTGATGCTTTCTTGAAAGGAAAGTGGAGGAGGTGATTTGAAAATAAAATCTCCTTTAATTTACTTTGATTACTGGACTTAGACTGTCATGCTGGCTTCACTGATAGTTTTTCTTTCCTTTTTCCCTGTTACAATAGCTTGGCAACTGCAATGAAATGAACCTATAGTGACAGCTTAAGACAAGGAGGAAAACTAATATACACTGTGGAGAGCAGGGACTGGCCAAGAGGGTGACGTCACTCAGAGGGGAACCATCTGAGTGTCAGAGCTGTCACGATTCATTCGCCACATATCAAATCTGCTCTGCTTTCTTGTGGAGCAGGAGCTTGTTACCTTAGGTACTCGAATCAAATATCCCTTTCATTTGTTTGTATTTACCCAAGCGTGTTTAAAGAAGACTGGAACAAACTATGTCTTAGCCACCAGTCATCAACTAGGTTGTGCATGCTGGTCTGTGTGACCCAGCAATACGAATGGCTGTCAAATGTTTGATCTTCTAATATGCACTCTTTTTTTGCCTCTCCTGAACTGCTAGTCTTTGTGAGCGTCCAGTCTACTTGTCATTTGAAATAAGGGTACAAAGACTGTGTCGTGTATACAATAGTCTTTGGTAGTCAGCCACGTCTTCTCCTTTAGGCCATTGTCTTTTCAGTCTGACTGAAGCCTCCTGCTACCACACGCATAAGCAGGAGAAACCCTGCTTCTTTCTTTTTTCTCTTCTGCCTATTTTCCTCTTTTGTTGAGTTCACAGAGAGCTCCGTGTTAGAAGAGTGATAACACGTAGTGAAATACTGTTAAATATATGGGATTCCAAACATTAAAATAACTCTCCTTCCTTGAATTATCTTTCATCGCAGGTTGTCTGAAAGCCCAGAGAATTTAGCAATACAATGTCTGGGCAGGATACTTCTGTGCACTGAGATATAATAAGAACTCATTAGGGACGAGCCACCAAAAGGACAAGGTGGGGGGTGCTGCATCACAACTATTTTAAAAGCTAGATCCACTCATACATGGAGTATTGGAAAGTACCAGAGAGGAAATTTCACGGTTACTACTCTCACTGTTTGATTGCTGTCACTTTGAGCTGATGCAGGTGTCCATACTCAGCTGCGATGCACAAGGGCATAGCTATGCTGGTGTCCTCAAAATTGCTAGGTATAGCATAGCCTGGTGGACCTGCATTTCGTGTCTTGTCCTGCTTCACTTTTACTGATAGCTTTGTAGGATCGTTTTTGGGGTTGTGAGCAATCCAGAGTAAGTGATTAGTCATAAGGCTGTCCCAGTTGTTTGCAGGGGGAAAGGCTGTGACCTTCTTGCTCTAACAGTTAACCAAAAGAAGGCTCTGCCCTCCTCTTCTGAGCCAGTTCGTTGTTTGCCTACAGGAAGCCATGAAAAGCTCAGCTGTTGTTGTAGGCTGGACCTTTTGGACAGTAGAGGGCACTAGTTATTACTGTACCCTAAAGCCTCTGATTCTGAAAAAAAGAATTATCTGTGGGGCAGATACTCTTTCAAGTCATCTGGCACCAGCTAACGGTGGGCCAGTGTATGCTTTTCTGCTACAAGCAGCCATATGTTTATCAGGACAGAGTCTTGACATGTAAAGGGAACACAGCCTGCCTTCTTATGTGGGACTCTGGTACTTTATCTCCTTCCTGTAGCTGTGTTAGGCCATGGCTACTTGCTCATTAGCAGGGAATAACTCTATCATATAGTCAGGTATCACACAACTGTAATGTTTTCTTACAAATAATAATGTATTTTTTACCCAAGGGTATCCTATTCCCTGTTCATATATGCAAGACATTTGTGCTCTTCACAGTTACGTAAATTTCCAAGTAAACTAGGAAATGTAATTGCGAGAATAAGAAGATACCAACAAAGAACCAGAATTACAACCAGGCCTGCCCTGGCTTCCATAGCGCGATGAAGGCTCCTGTAGAAATACCTCTAGGCAGGAGCTCAGAAAGTACCACAACTGCCCTGCCTTTGGGCTGTAGCCAAGGGAAGAGGGAGGAAAGCAAGAGGAGAGAAGGGGAGCAGTGACTGATACAATCGAGTATTGCTCATGGGTCAGAGGAAGGTTTCTATCATTCATCCTTGCTGCTGAGAGCCCTTCACTGCTGGGCAGTGCTGCAAGCACTCTGATGCAGATTTTCTGAAGAAGTACCCACCCCAAAGCTTATTTTTTCACCAACACTTTTCTAATTTCTCAGTCAGTGTCAGTTCAGCCAAATCCAAATATACTGGAATAAGCTTTTTTTAAACTTCATTAACGTGAAATGTGTTGACATTTTAAATTCAATCCTACTGTCATATTTAAGGAACATATGGAAAATAGTCTGTACAGATTAATCTAAGGAGCATTTTAATGTAGCTTTGCTTGAGTGAGTTGGTTAAATTATGGTTAGATATGTCCTATCTTGAGAAGTGTTGAAAATACAAACAAGCGCTTTTAGACAAATTGATGTCAAATAGCAGAATACAATCATATATTCTGGATCTTGACCAGAAAGGGGAATGTGACACTGTAAAGCAGTACCTAACTAGTCTCTCATATGTTGTACGCTTGTAGTGTTTATACTTATGAAAAAATAGCAAGATATATAATGGCACAATCAGGTCATTCGTATATATGGCCTGAAAGAGTTGAAAAGATTTCAGAGAAATATTCAGCAGAAGAAAGGGAAGAGTTTCAAGGGGGAAGGTAAATGAAGGAATTGAGAGGCTGGTAAAGATGGACATCCCAACTCTAAAGAGGAATCATTGGGGAAAAAAATGATGTGAAGTGACTGCTTCACCTCAGTAGTGAACCTAGTATTTCTAGATTGTTGCTAGGGAAAACCGTAGCAGTACCGCTTTATAAAGCTTTTAGCAGGGTCCACTTTTTGTTCCTGATTAGGAAAAAATGAAAAGAGCATCTCCTAAAAATCTATATTCATATTTGCATTAATACTAGAACAGACTGGGACAAGAATTTGAAAGTCGTCTTTAAAGTTGTCAAGCCATGCAGGCAGTGTGGCTATGTTTTCTGTAAAGCTGTGGCTCTGCTGCCTTCCTTAATTCATACTCCCTACAGATTAAATTAAAAAGCTTCCTGTTACCAGGAACACTCTATGCTTTATGCCCATGGATAAGTAAAGCATGCCAGCACTGGAAGAATGAACAAATTAACAGACAGCCTGGAGCAACAAATAACTCGAACTGTCTTGACAATAAAAAAAAACTGTGAAGGGAAGTTAAAGTGCAATTCTTATCTATTGACTAAGCCTGGGAAAGATAATAAATTCATAAATTCTTAAATTCTAGGTGGAACTCTTAGAAAAACAGATAAGGAGGACACACAGTATACAAATCCTGGGAATCCCAGAGCAGGAAGAAGGTAAGAAGCTGCCATATATCCTACATTATGCTACAAAGAACAACTCACTGTATATTGAGAGCTTATCATGTTGCTGTGAAAAGGGCACCATAGGAGACCAGCAACTGCAGAACTGCTCTCCTAAAGTTAATGGACTTGGGGGGTCAAGGAGAGAGTATTTCTATCTGCACAAAGCATCAAGGACATTTAGTTTAATAAGTGGCAAATTTTGATTTTTTTTTCCCCCAATGCTGGGCCCTGCACTCAGCAAAATTGTGCTCTTCTGTGCCCAGAACGCACGCTTTCCAAGAAAATAAGTGCTATCAGTTAGTATAGTCTGGCTAAGTTGTGAATCAAATAGCCCTGGAAAATGTTCTTATTCTAGATGCAGCTGAAGGCAAAATGTATGTGTATGAGAGAGAAAGAGAAAATTCTGCAGCTGAAGACTGCATAGGTCTATACAGCCTATGATTTTAATGGGCTTTATTGTACTTTGATCATGATTTTACATTTCAGCTGATGTCATGTTATAAATAGTAACTGAATTCCATAAGCAAATGGCCATCCTGAAGCAGGCCATGATGGCAAAGTGAAGGGGTTATATCTCTTTTTAGGATGCTAGAAAATCTATTTCAAGTCCTATTTTTAGTTTAGTTTATATCCCTACCCCCCATTTTTAATAAAATGTTTAATGCCAGCAGCATTTTAGCTGGAACTGAATATTTACCTGAGGTTTTGGAGGGTTTTTATTTGCAAGTGTACATTTACATTGGAAAGTGTGTTCCAGGCTGGGTGATGAGATGGTGTTCTGTCTGATAAACTTACGTGGCACTCATTGTTTTTGTTTCCTTGTTTCTGGGTAGCTGAGTCTTCTCTGTTTGGCCAGAGAAGCTTATGGTGATGGGTTTATGCTGATGGATTCAGTGACACTGTACAGCAAACATTTTGTAATGTTTGCTGTATAGTAAACCCCCTAAGCATAGGGGTTGATAGTGGTTGAGAAACGTGAATCACAATTTATTTAGTAATAGACAACAACAATGGAAATAATGATAGTGCTGATCTAACCTGTACTCCCAATTGTATCCAGACCATTCTTTGGTTCTTTCTTGTCCCTTGGCTAAACTACTCCACTTGCCACTTGGATGCTTTCTAATCATGCCTGCCTGTTTGGTTCTGTGTTGCTGGAAAATCGCCAATACTCTCATCTTCCAGACTCTACTCGATACATTTTCAAATACACTGTTACCCTGTCCCTTGCTGTAGGAAGGAAGTCCCATGCACGCTTGCAAAGCTGTCTTTAAGCCTTTAAAAATTTGCTTTGAAACTTTCCTTTGCAAATCAGCCTGCAAGACGTAGATCTTCGGGTCACTAAATCAACTGATACCAGTGATACTGCTGATGAACATTGTCATGTCATAATTCTCCTGAAGTCTGTACCCTTCCATTGCCTTTTGTTTAGTCCTCAGACTGAAGGGCATTCAATCAGGGATCGCCTTTTTGTTCCGTGTTTGTGCAACCCCTATCACAATGAAATCCTGCACTGTGACTAACACTCCTAGGTTATATGGCAATAAAAATAAACTAGTAACTGTAAGCATATGTCTTACTGTAGGGCAAACTGTCAGTTATTACATTATTACTTCTAATTTGTAAATGATGTGGTCAATACAACAGAAGACTGTTCTGAATTTTGTTTGATGAAGAATAAAAAGACATCAGTCATAGTCTGCAGCATGTATCTGCCAAGTCACCAGTTTTCTGCTACTGTTTTTCTCCCTTTAGTTAGAAGTCCAAATCAGTGCCAGATATTCCTGAATAGGGACATCTGTAACGGGCTGCTTGTCCTTTACATGCCTCCTGCCCAGATTCCATCATCACTCTTCCTCTTTCTATGTTTTTAAATGATTGCATTTCTCGTATTAGGCAAATCCTTTCCCTCACCTGGATGATGTCATTAATCTTCTTTTACACCATGATATATTACTAAGTGACATACTGCATTGTGTACGTATTGTTACTCCACTCACACACTTAGTGAAGACATTGCTGGCATGTGGAATGCAAACGTCAAGTCATCTGTGAAAAAGTTCTCTTTAAAAATCATGGAAAGTATGTGCGCCAGCAAGACAGACTGCCCTTTTTACTTCAGATTAAGACACAAAATGATGAATTTTAAGAGAAACAGAAACACGTGCTAGGGCTATGCTGATCAAATCGCTTGTGTATGACGCTTTATATTCCAGGCTGAGAAATTACTACAGGAGGAATGTGACCTTTTGGGCTCATTTTCAAATACTAATTGTAAAATTCCAAGTTTATTAGTTGCAAAGAGTTAATTCTTTGTCCCCCTTTGTATTAAACTGTCAGTTTTAAAAGACTTGGCCTTATTTATTGTTTAGGAAGCATAAAAGTCTCTTGACAGGCTCTAAGTGTAGTGAAACTCCTTTTTGTAATGAGCAGGATGGTGCAAGCAAACATAACAGCCATTATTTTGATGACTAACTGGTATAAAGCACAAGGGAATTGATAAAATATTCAGTTCAGTTGAATTTTGCTTATTGCCAGCACGATGTTACTCGCTCCTGAATGATCCATACCATTTCATTCAAAAAAATGGGGACTAGCACTCACTTTTTGGTATTCAGATAGCAAAGAATTTCATAAATTGAAATGATATTTGCAAGGGTGCTGACCTCCTAGCATTGGCTTGGAGACTGTATTCTAAGCAGCTATGTCCACCCAGCATAAATGAAGCTTAATGTAGCCATCAATCCTCTTCCCAGTGGTATCTTACACTGCCTCTGGCTTCTCTGTCATGCTACATTTTTGTTTAGGATTAAGGTATCCCTGAACCATTGGGGAACATCCGTCCCACACCAGTCCTCTCTTGGAGACTGTAATTTGAGAACTACCAAGATGCTAATTAAGGGATTGAGGCATATAGATAGTTTGTAGAGAAGATCATAATGGGGACAGAATACTTTTAGTCTTATCATTAGTTGTCTCTGCCGGATCATGTTTTCATAAACTTTTAGCCCACAACCAGCTCCATTTTTGAACCATTGCTTATGTTTGAATGTTGCTAGAGCCAAATACTGTGTTAAGAAACTTGATGACAAGTGAGATGGGAAGCTCCTGCTCTGAAGGCTTTTTTTGTTTGAGTTTGAGAGAGGAAAACAACCCAGTGCAGTTTAATGATGTTCTGGTGGATAGAAAGTGAAAATATTTTCATTGCCTTTAAGAACAATAGAGTTGGCCTAATTCAAAAATACCACTTCCAAGTACTGAAATTCCATTTCTTTTATTAAAGCTCTAAATGCACCTTTGATAAATTTCCTATTACCTATTGACATTGTAAAAAGAAATTTATTATGTATTGTTTATTTTCATGAATGTTTAAACATATCCTAGCATTTTAGCTGAACAATACTTTTATGTAATTTCTGAATAATAAATTATGAACTATGATCCTCATGGTGCATAGCAAATGTTAAATGTTGTACTGTTTGCACACATTAAGCCATCAGTGTTATTTGAGATGTTGCAAAATCACGACCCCTTTAGAAGAAAGGTAGTACTAAAGCATTCCTTCCATAGCAACTATATTCATAGCAGCAACATATCAGAGTCAGTCAAACTAAATAAACCATCAGAAATTCCACGCTGCCAATCGATCATTGGGGTTCCCATTGTTGGATTTTGTCTGAAGTCACAATACAGACAAGTGAAGTGTAATTTTTTAACTACTGCGAGGCTTCTGATCAATACTACAGTTCAGTTTCTGTAAAGAGGGATGCAAGTGTGGGTGGTGATGCCCAATTTTACTTTGAAATGCTGCTATGGAAATCAGATTTATATTTTTTTTAACAGAAGCTGACGAGGCAGATTTTTTTTTTGTCTTATTTCATCCTTGCCTCAACTACATGATGTCAGTTAGGAAGCCCACAGCTCCGTATTCAGGTGTGTGATTTCCAGTTTGTTTTCTGTGCTGGGATCAAACTGGAATGCATAGCATGTCAGCACAGCAGCGTGGGTGATGGCATCATGCATCACAGAGAAGGCCTGCTTCCTATGCTAGCATTCTCTGAAGTGGGACCCTCAAAAGACAAAAGCTTGTTCATTTCTAAAATGCAATTTTTAATGTGTTTTGATAAATCTTACTAGAAAGATGTATTTCAAGCTCATTGAAAGATCTGAAAGAAAAACAATATTCAACACAGCTCATGAGAAAGCCCTTTTCTTTATTTCTTTGAGGCTTTTTTGGAAGAAACACAAAACTCCTGAGGAGTGACAGAAAAGTAGAATATAAAGGTTTAAAATTAAAAATTCAGTTTTGTCTTTCCCTCTTAAAATTTTTAAGGGAGGAAAAAAAACTCCAAAATTTTAATTTTCAAACTATTCATCTGTTGTTACGTAGCAAGGAGAGGAAAGGTTTTGTCTACTGTACTCTTATAATCATGGCACTGAAGTTTAAATGAGCTTTTTAATCTCATTAATACAGCATATAATTCAAGTAACTGACTTTAACACTGGTTTTAAGGTGTCACTGAGGACATAGGTACATGAGCAAAGTTACTGCGAGACAAGCCAGGGCACACATTCGCTCTGTCCTAGTGTGTATAACGTTGCCTGTCTGAGGGGTTTAACTTCATTCTAACTGTGTGGTGCTTCACTTCTAACGAAGGGCAAGATTTTCTGCTTCCTCATATATAAACATCTTAACATCAGAGACATGTGCTTCCCTCACCAGTTTCTTCTCCTAACTGAAATAACTTGACCTTGTGTCTGGCTAGCTACTCACATCTAAAGCAGTACCTAGTGATGTACTTGTAACTAGTGAGATTAGCATGATATATTTTAGAAAATGATAAGTTCTATAACAACAGTTTCTAGCTGATGCAGAAATTACCTTGTTTTGCAGAGGGAAGAGAATACTGGAACAAAGAGGAATTTATACCATCTCCTGCTTTGGTAGGTCCACAAAAACTATACCTTTTCAGTAAATAGGTGCCTTTAAAGACTTATATGTCTTTCTGATAATTAATTACCTTTCCTCTTTCATTCAAACTTTACTAACTGCTATTCTCAGATAGGTAACAGGTAAAAACCTGAAACACTCAAAATGAAGGCTGCAAGTTGGAGACTTATGAATTAATGCAACCAAAGATGAAGGAAAAGTGGTCCCAATACTGTTCACACCAGCCTTCCATTACAGAAGTTTGAGGTGACAGTGAATGCAAATCGGACAATAAAACTCAAATGCTGTAGACCCAACAGAGACATGGGCCATAATAGGAGAGTATAGGAATTTCACCTCCACCTAGAGCTTAATGCAATAAACCCCGCTGGTACTATATACCGGTGACTCAGTCTTACAGATGAGACATTTTGTTTGCAAGACGTAAAATGGTCATGATTTTGGTTTGGTCTGTGACCCTAAGGATGACTCCCTGTTACTGCTGGTGAGTTTGTTTGCTTGCTTCTTTGTTGTTATTTTGCACATCACTCTAGAGAGAGACTTCACAGGAAGAATTACACTGTCCTGCTGAATTTTTTGCTTCTATAGTGTTGCTATTGTAATTCCGTAGAGTTCTATTATCTTCTCAATTGTAACTTTTAGTTTTCATTGTTTCAGAGGAATGGTTACATTAAAAAATAAAAATTCTGTTTCCTGCTAACATTAAGGAAAGTTGTGGAACTTCTCATTAGATTTTATGTAAAATGTAAAGGTTTATCCTTTAGCATAGAGAGGGGGGGGGTATCACCACAATATCCCTTTGCTGCTTTCACTCAAGGGAAACAAAAACTTCTTTTTTGTATTTTAGGATAGTCCTATTTTAAGAAGTAGTCCATGGAGTAAGAGTTTAATGTCATTGCTTCGACTGCAATGCTTACTCCCCTCACAGAATCTTGTTAAAAACTAACTAGCACCCAGAAAAACAAGCAGTAACTCAAATGGGGGAAAAAAAAATCCTAGCTGCTGCTTTACTAGGGCCCGCTCCAGGGCTTAGTTGTAGAAAAAACAAAACTCCCATTGAAGTGAACCTCAGGAAGCAGTACAGCAGAGCAGCACTGTAGCCTGGTGTCCAAAATGACCATCATTCTCCTCAACTCTTCTTGCAAGTTTGGAGTGAACAACAGAAGGCAGTGTCTCCTCGAAGAGCTGTTTTCCAGGGACTGACTGCAAGATTTCAAGTAATTTATTATACAGACTTGATTTTGGACATGAGGTACACCTTTCCAACTGCAAACATTGAGTCTTCTGAAGGACTCCACTGTTGCCCTAGGAGCAGAGAGAGTGCTGCTCTTCTGGAAGGGGCTCCAAAGCAGAAGAGAAAGTAGTAAACAGCATCACTTCAACAACCTACATATGCCTCTTACAGAAATGGGAAAAAACACTGAATATGCCTACTTCCCACCTCCTTTCCTTGTGGAGGAATTGGTAAATTTCTTCTGTCTATGCAGTGACTAAATTGCTGTTATTCCTGGTGCTGTCCATCCACAGACACCGAGAGCTGGTTTATCTGAAGACTCCAAACTTATCTTTTAAAAAAGTTACATCCATTGGCAATGCGGTGATCTAAGCTATTATGTGTGCCTGTGATCCCAGAAATGAACTGAATTATCATCGTTCTATTTGGTCACCAACATCTGCACATTTCACATTATCTATTTGGTCACCAACATCTGCACATTTCACATTATTAAAATATAGGCCAATGTCACGTATTGTACACCAAAATGAGCCCTTTCATTTTTTGCAGTAAAAGGTACAAGCTGATTTATTTTTAAATTCATACAATACAGAGTTATGTCCACCTGAAGATCTCAGTTCCCTGACACGATTTCCCCAAATATATATATAACATTCTTCGGAGAGTAGAAAATAAAATCCTGAAAAGAGGTAAGAAACCCCTCCAGAGCAAACAATGAAGCCTCTCCATTTCAGAGACCATTTCTATTCCCAAAGGCAATAGGGATTTGATGGACCTGGCAGTCTTAATTCCCAAGCCAAATTCCTCTTACAGACAAAACCCTGCTGGCTAAGCCATCCTTTCATACTCAACAAGCTCCAACACAGCCTCTGATCCAAAGCTGACAGTTTGATGGAGGAAGAGGAGTGATTTCTCAGGTGAATAAGTTGCAAACCATGTCTCCTCTCTAAGCCTCTAGATTTTTTCTCTCACACTGAGCAAGAGGAGTAACATCGGTCCCTGTGGTATCTTCTCTGGGCAGGGGAGCAATGACTCATCATTATCTTCTGAGTTTTCTCAGAAGAGAAGGAATGGAGCCACTCAAGATGTATTCACTGTTGCTGGTAACTGCAGATAACTCAACCAAATATCGGAATCGGATGTCTCACAGGATAGTGGTTAACCAAAAATAATTTGCATTGTAATTTCCTTTTGATCCATAGCCTGGGCTGCTGCATACCCTGGTTTATAATGTGACTTGTCAGGCTTACAGAAAGGTAAAGACTTAAGACATTGGAGTGTCTTGCCACATTTTTTTAGTGAATTTGCTGGAAAAATAAATTTTTTATTAGTTCATAGCAATCGAGGAAATCAGCACATAAAGTTAGTTTTGCTCCTCAGCTCATTGTTTATTTGCACTTATAGAGAGATGTTATATTCATCAGCAGCAATATACCTCGTCAGCTTTTACTAAGGATGTGATAGTACCTCACGGATTTTAAACTAAAACCTGATCCTGTGGAAGGTTATCGTGAAAGACTGGCTAAAAATCAGGCAAAACTGTATTTGTCCTGTGAGATGCTATTTGTTTCTATAAGAATGCACAGCTTTGAGATCACATCTGAGCAATTTGAAGAGATTTGAAACTTCCTCACAGCAATCACAAACCCATTCAGCTTGCCAGTGAGTGGAGGCAAGTAGGATACATGAAGTTGTCAGTTTTCACAAACTGTACTGCTGTTGGGATTTTGCAGACATTAACATGGAGCCATGGTCTGCCCTTGACACACAACTCATCATTGGACAGATTCTGGGCATTCTTCAATAATTGATGGCCTGTCCCATCCACACATGGGCCTCCAGCACAGGGCACCTGGACTCCTGCAGTGAGAGGGTCCATGGGTCCATCCCTTCTCTACAATCAGCATTGGTCAGTGTTTCAACAAGTTCCAAATATCGCTTAGTAATTTGTCATTATTGTTCTGTCCATTTGGAATGGCTTTCTCAGCTTGGACATTCCCTCTAATGTCTTTCTTTGTGATTTGTTCTCTTAGATATCTTTATGGATATGTGCTTTATATAATTCCACAGTAACGTCCCTTTTGCTTTCTTCTTCTTATCAGCCAGTAGGCGAATATTTTCTGGTGCTTCCAGAAGGTTTCCTCATAGCCTTCCTCCTTTTCTCTTCTTAGTAAAATTCAGGCTGAATTCCCTTAACCTATTCTAGTCTTCCTAAGGCAGCTTTCCTGTGCCTTTGTATTGTATCTGATTTGCCATCAGAGCTTGTGCTGCTCGTAAAGTCACTTTAAGCTCAAATGATGAAGTTATGATTTGATGAGGTATTAGTTCCAGGGAAATGGTAATATTCAGCCTGTGTTTGTCCACCATGTAATCTTCAGGACAAAGTCAGTCACAGTTTTTTATTTGTCATTTTATGCTTCCAGGGTTTATACTTGAAGTTCTTTTGGGTTTTTTTTGTGTGTATGTAAAAATGGAGCTACTGAATATAACCAGAGGTTTTAACCCAAAGACAAATGGAAACAAAAATTTGCCACTAAAAGTAGCTAAGAAATTGGGCAAGATCTTAATCCCTTATGCCGTTAGTTTGCCTAAGAACTGAGTAAAGACCTTCAAATTTAGTCCAACATGATGAATTGGTCTAATTCCTAGCCTTTCTCCAATAACATCTTACTTTTATAAACCAGTAATTGATCTCCTGAATTACCAGCAGTAATTACCAAGGACTGGCGAGCAGTGAATTCTTAAGTATCTGTTGTTCAAAACCTTATTTCTGAGCAAATATGATGCTCAAAAAGCAAGGGCCGAATAGCATTGACTTGAAAAAAGGCATAACGCAGACAGATGCTGTGCAAGTTTCCCACACACATCTCTGCCAATGAATCTCACTCCTGACCTGAGTACCCCATGCTATTCCAGTTCTGGGCATCTGTTGAGCACAGTCTGTCAACAATGCTGTGCTGACTGCTTTGGTTTTCTGATGGGAACAAATAGAGACTAGGTGGAAACCATCAAAATCACATTCCTTGAGATGAAGAAAAAATAGCTGTGTTTTGAGGCATTCATTCAAATTATGCATTAGCTTGTATTCTATTGGTATGTTATACTATGCATATTTAAAAGCAACTCCTAAACAAAGTCCTTTACAGAAAGCCAGGTCTACAAGGAAAATAATATTGGTTAGGTTTTTTAATATGTCATAGGTATCTTTTAATCTTTCACAGCCATAAATTGAATCAAGAAGTGTAAACCTGAAAAGAGGAGAAACTTTCACCATGAGGACATCCAGGCACTGGAACAGGTTGCCAGAGAGACTATGCAGTCTCCATCATGGTGGGTTTTCAAAACCAGACTGACAAATTCTCTGAGCAACCTGATCTGATTTCGTAGCTGACCCTGCTTTGGGCTGGGGGTTGGACTAGAGACCTCCTGAGGTCCCTTCACATCTGAATTGTCATTTAATCTTTTTGTGCCTTTGTTGATAAGAAAGAATGGTTGATGGAGATATCTGTAGTATCTGCAATGGGTTTGCTGGCCCATGCGCTGTTGTGATTGTTAAGAGATATCGCAGTGCTCACGGGGGAAAATTAAAGGATGTTTTATTACAACAAACCCACTCATTCCATCAGGTTTCTGCTTAGATCCATTTCTCATTATCAATGTAAGAAGGACTTAATGAATTACAAAGCTGTCTGGGAACTTGTGATGAAAATTTTTTGCAGCAAAATACAGAAGTGTGCCACTTTCAGTTTTTATTGAGCTATTATAGCACTACAGTTACCTAGAGTTAGAAAATAATTTTCTCTTCTAATCATGATTTTCCCAACAAAGTCTTAGTTTCATTCTGTAGAAATACAAAAGCAAATGAGGAATCGTTTTAAATTTTAATGAAGAAAAATGCCCTTCTTCATAGGAGTTCATCCGCTTCTATACCTGATGTCTCAGCTAAGCGACCAGTTTCATCCTGTATCACACTACTGTCCTCGTCAGAAAGTTCATAGGCTTCAGCTAGTCCCAGTGAACACAGAGTTACACCAAAAGTTTCTTGAGGAATTTTCTGCAGCTGAGCTGCAGGGGTAGTTACTATTGGTTCTAGTTTCTACGAATGGCCTGTGGTTTACTACAGTAGCATCTTGCACTCAATATAACTACACTCCATCCACTTTCTTGCAGATTGATAGGTATAAAACTCACACAAAGAACATCCATGACCACAGGACCTTGTACTTGATGTTATGTGTTTATGATCTTTGCCATTGTCCTGGGTTTGGCCAGGACAGGGTTAATTTTCACCGGACTCCAGGAAGGGGCACAGCCGGGGGGTGGGGGCTGACCCCACCTGGCCAAACAGAGCCCGGTATTCCATACCATGTGACGTCACGCTGGGTTCCGGTGGGGGGGGGGGGAGGTGGCGCGGCGGGAACGCACTCGCGGCTTGGGCGGGCGCAGCGCTGGTCCGGTTTCGGGAGAGCGGCTGTTGTACGGTTCGTGGTTGTGTTTTCTCCTTATTTGTATCGTTGTTGTTCCTGTTTTCCCTCTGTTTGCTGTTCTGTTAAACTGCCCTTATCCCGACCCACCAGTTTCTGCCTCTTTCTTTCCATTTCTCCTCCGCACGCCGGCGGGGGGAGGGGCGGCCGCGTGGCGCTTTTGTTGCCGGCGGCAGCCGAAACCAAAACATTAAATTGGCGCCCAAACGTGGGGCAGGGATAACGGCAGGGCTGAGCAGCGGGTGTTAAAACTGCTTTCTTAGATTTTGTTAAATTTTGTTGTAGGCATTTTTTCTGTGTTACTTAAATAGTCGCCGGTAAAAATGTTTCTGTCTTTCATCAGATGGTTGTGGTTTTTGAATCCGTACTTGCTGTACTTGTTCCCTGTGGTGCTATTCATCGTCACGGGGAAAAAGATCAGGATGATAATTTTGCTCTACCTTACGATATCGACTTATGATATGCTAACATCACTGTGCATGAAATTAGTCTTGTATTTGCATGCGGCACTGCGGTCATTTCCGTACCTCGGATCCTATGTCTTAGATTTTGTTAATAATCAAACCCAGTCTGTGGGGAAAGCCGAAGGGGATACCTTCCCCCACTCTTTCGCCCCCCCCCCCTCTCTCCCTCAGGCTGGTCCTAACTGCTTTTGAGAATTTCGAGTACCCGTGGGATGCTCAGGGCAGCACTCTCCTTTTGTTATGCCTCCTGAATGGGTTGCAGGTTTTGTTTAGGGTTAAGCAAGTCGTTAAGAACATCGTGCAGAGACCTGCCCCGGGGCTGGATAGCTGTGAGTGGCTGGGTGTGTGGGACAGCATGGGCAAGTACCTAGGGCAGTGGACACCCCCGATGTTTTTTAAACTCACCCCTGAGCAAGTACAGAATCCGGACAAACTAGTAAAGTATCTGCAAAAAGTGTGCTGCCACCCTGGGAACTCCAGAGAGACACAGATCACAGCAACGTGCTGGGGTCTGGCCCACGCCTACCGAGCTGCACTGTTTAACACTGTTCAGTGCCCTAAAGGGGAAAGAGGGGGAAACGAAGCAGCAGGCACTGCGGCTGGCGCTGCCCCCCCAGCCGGCCCTGCAGCCCCTCCAGCCCAGCAGGCAGTCACAGCCCCCCCGGCTGGCACCGCCGCTGCCACAGCTGCAGGGTCTGCCTCGGTTTCCCTGGCAGGCACAGCAGCTGCTCCAGCTCCAGCTGCAGGCAGCGTGGCTGAGCCCAATGACCAACCTGTGCCAGTAGCAGTCGCCCCCCGTAAAACTAAAGAAAGACGCAAAGAGAGCAGATCGCTCCGGGAGGGATGACGATGAGCCAGGGTCATCACGGGAGATAGAGACAGAGATCATCACCCGGTCCCTGTCCCTGAGCGAGCTGCGAGACATGCGGAAAGATTTCAGCCGCCACCCAGGCGAGCACATTGCCACCTGGCTGCTGCGGTGCTGGGATAACGGGGCTAGCAGCTTGGAATTAGAGGGCAAGGAAGCCAAGCAGCTGGGATCCCTGGCCAGGGATGGGGGCATTGACAAGGCCATTGGGAAAAAAGAACAAATCCTCAGCCTCTGGAGGAGACTTCTGTCAGGCGTGAGGGAGAGGTACCCCTTCAGTGATGATTTTGTATGCTATCCTGGCAAGTGGACCAATATGGAAAGGGGTATTCAGTACTTGAGGGAATTAGCTGTGCGGGAGCTGGTTTACTGTGACACAGACGATGAGCAGGTACCCACAGACCCAGATGAACTCCAGTGCTCACAATCCATGTGGAGGAAGTTTGTGCGGAGTGCACCCTCCTCGCATGCCAACTCACTGGCAGTTGTAAACTGGAAACGTAAAGACACACCAACAGTGGACGAGGTGGCTGTCAGACTCCGCCAATATGAGGAAAGTCTCTCTTCCTCCCTTGTCTCAGCTGTAAATAAATTGTCCCAGAAGGTCCAGCGACTCGAACAGAGTATGTCCTACTCCCCACCTGTACAGGCCAGTGTCTCAGCTATTAGGGGCAAGCGTTTCTCTGCTCAGGAGAGGGAATACAGAGGCTATACACCCCGGGGCACCCTGTGGTTCTACTTGCGTGACCACGGAGAGGACATGAGGAAGTGGGATGGAAAACCCACCTCAAGTCTAGAGGCCCGAGTACGTGAGTTGCGAGGTAAAACAATCACCAAAGGGGATTCTGTTAGGAAAAGTGCCGCTCCAGTTTCCAAAAGCCAGCTCTCCAGACCAGGTAGAAAGTTTGACCTTGATTCTGATCCTCTGGAGGGGACCTCCAAGTCATTCTTACAGCAAGTGAGCAGCAAATTCTCTGATGAGGATTAGAGGGGCCCTGCCTCCAGCCAGGTGGAGGAAAGGGACAACCGTGTCTATTGGACGGTGTGGATTCGGTGGCCTGGCACGTCAGATCCACAAGAGTATCAAGCTCTAGTGGACACTGGTGCACAGTGTACTTTAATGCCATCAGAGTTCAAAGGGTCAGAGTCCATTTGCATTTCGGGAGTGACAGGGGGGTCCCAAGAGCTGAGTCTACTGGAGGCTGAAGTGAGCCTCACTGGGCAGGACTGGCAGAAGCACCCCATTGTAACTGGCTCCAAGGCTCCGTGCATCCTTGGGATAGACTATCTTAGGAGAGGCTATTTCAAGGACCCAAAGGGGTATCGGTGGGCTTTTGGCATAGCTGCTGTGGAGACGGAAGAAATTAAACAGCTGTCCATTTTGCCTCGTCTCTCGGAGGATCCTTCCGTTGTGGGGTTGCTGAGGGTTGAAGAACAACAGGTGCCAATCGCGACCACAACGGTGCACCGGCGACAGTATCGTACCAACCGAGACTCCCTTCTCCCCATTCATCAACTGATCCACCAGCTGGAGAGTCAAGGAGTGATCAGCAAAACTCGCTCACCCTTTAATAGTCCCATATGGCCAGTGAGAAAATCTACTGGAGAGTGGAGACTGACAATAGACTACCGTGGCCTGAATGAAGTCACACCACCACTGAGTGCTGCCGTGCCAGACATGCTAGAACTTCAGTATCAGCTGGTGTCAAAGGCAGCCAAGTGGTATGCTACAATTGACATCGCCAATGCATTCTTCTCCATCCCTTTGGCAGCAGAGTGCAGGCCACAGTTTGCTTTCACCTGGAGGGGCATCCAGTACACCTGGAATCGACTGCCCCAGGGGTGGAAACACAGTCCCACCATTTGCCATGGACTAATCCAGACTGCACGGGAAAAGGGTGAAGCCCCAGAACATCTGCAGTACATCGACGACATCATTATATGGGGCGACACAGCGGAGAAGGTTTTCGAGAAAGGGGAGAAAATAGTTCAGATCCTTCTGAAAGCCGGTTTCGCCATTAAGCGAAGTAAAGGGACCTGCGCAAGAGATCCAGTTTTTGGGAATAAAATGGCAGGATGGGCGCCGTCAAATCCCAATGGATGTCATCAACAAAATAGCAGCTATGTCTCCACCAACCAGCAAAAAGGAAGCACAGGCCTTCCTGGGTGTTGTGGGTTTTTGGAGGATGCACATCCCAAATTACAGCCAGATTGTAAGCCCTCTGTACCACGTGACCCGGAAGAAGAATGATTTTGAATGGGGCCCTGAGCAACGACAGGCATTTGAACAAATTAAACGGGAGATAGTTCATGCTGTAGCCCTTGGTCCAGTCCGGTCAGGGCAAGATGTTAAAAACGTGCTCTACACCGCAGCCGGGGAGAATGGCCCAACCTGGAGTCTCTGGCAGAAGGCACCAGGGGAGACTCGAGGTCGACCCCTGGGGTTCTGGAGCCGGGGATACAAAGGATCCGAGGCCCGCTATACTCCCACTGAAAAAGAGATTCTGGCAGCATATGAAGGCGTTCGAGCTGCTTCAGAAGTGGTCGGCACTGAAGCACAGCTCCTCCTAGCACCACGGTTGCCGGTCCTGGGCTGGATGTTCAAAGAGAGGGTCCCCTCTACGCATCATGCCACCGATGCTACGTGGAGTAAGTGGGTCGCTCTGATCACCCAGCGCGCCCGAATGGGAAACCCCAGTCGCCCAGGAATTCTGGAGGTCATCATGGACTGGCCAGAAGGCAAAGATTTTGGAGCATCGCCAGAGGAGGAGGTGACACGTGCTGAAGAGGCCCCACTGTATAACCAGCTGCCAGAAGATAAGAAACAGTATGCCCTGTTCACGGATGAGTCCTGTCGCATTGTGGGGAAGCAGCGGAGGTGGAAGGCTGCTGTATGGAGCCCTACACGACAAGTCGCGGAAACTGCCGAGGGAGAAGGTGAGTCCAGCCAGTTTGCAGAGGTGAAAGCCATCCAGCTGGCTTTAGACATTGCCAGTCGAGAGAAGTGGCCAGTGCTCTATCTTTACACTGACTCTTGGATGGTGGCCAATGCCTTGTGGGGGTGGCTGCAGCAATGGAAGAAGAACAATTGGCAGCGCAGAGGCAAACCTATCTGGGCTGCCCCATTGTGGCAAGATATTGCTGCCCGGCTAGAGCAGTTGGCTGTAAAAGTCCGTCACGTGGACGCCCACGTCCCTAAGAGTCGGGCCACTGAAGAACATCAAAACAACCACCAGGTAGATCAGGCTGCTAAGATTGAAGTGGCTCAGGTGGATCTGGACTGGCAACATAAGGGTGAACTCTTTATAGCTCGGTGGGCCCATGACACCTCGGGCCACCAAGGAAGAGACGCGACATACAGATGGGCTCGTGACCGAGGGGTGGACTTGACCATGGACACTATCGCACAGGTTATCCATGAATGTGAAACACACGCTGCAATCAAGCAAGCCAAGCGGGTAAAGCCTCAGTGGTATGGAGGACGATGGCTAAAATATAAATACGGGGAGGCTTGGCAGATTGACTACATCACACTGCCACAAACCCGCCAAGGCAAGCGCTATGTGCTCACAATGGTGGAGGCCACCACCGGGTGGCTGGAAACCTACCCTGTGCCCCATGCCACTGCCCGGAATACCATCCTGGGCCTGGAAAAACAAGTCCTGTGGCGACATGGCACTCCCGAAAGAATTGAGTCGGACAACGGGACTCATTTTCGCAACAGCCTCATAGACACCTGGGCCAAAGAACACGGTATTGAGTGGGTGTATCACATCCCCTACCATGCACCAGCCTCGGGAAAGATTGAACGTTACAATGGGCTGCTAAAAACCACTTTGAGGGCAATGGGGGGTGGGACTTTCAAAAATTGGGATACCCATTTAGCAAAGGCCACCTGGTTGGTTAACACCAGAGGGTCCACCAACCGGGCTGGTCCTGCCCAGTCAAAACCTCAGCGCCCCGTAGAAGGGGATAAAGTCCCTGTAGTGCACATGCGGAACATGTTAGGGAAGACGGTTTGGGTTAGTCCTGCCTCGGGCAAAGGCAAGCCCGTCCGCGGGATTGCCTTTGCTCAAGGACCTGGGTGTACCTGGTGGGTAATGCGGAAGGATGGGGAAGTCCGATGTGTACCTCATGGGGATTTAATTTTGGGCGAGAATAGTCCATAAATAAATTGTATAAAGTTAGTTGTTAAATAACCCTGTCACTGTCTGTTATCACTGTTATAATTGTTATATTTTGTACCAGTAGTAGCATAGTAAGAATCGTCCAGATTAAAGAAGGATGGACTTTTTCGATGAAAACCTAGCAGAGCACAGCGATGATGGAACTGGACCTGGTTTTCAACAACTAGCATCCAGCAACTTCATCAAGATCAACGTCTCCTGCAGACTGTGGGCACGGGCCGCACCAGATACATCAGCCGTGAGCTCCGGATGCAGCAAGTGACCGCCCATCACCACACATCACCTCCCCTGCCACGGAAGACCATAACGACAGATGGAGCCTGAAGTCATGGATTAAATGAACTCAACGGACACTTTAGAGTGATGATCCATAGACTAAGGGAATGATATCTGGAGACAGGAGAAGTGGTGGTGATCAACTGGACAATGGGGGACCTGGGCATGACGTAGATGGTATGGAATAAGGGGTGGATAATGTCCTGGGTTTGGCCAGGACAGGGTTAATTTTCACCGGACTCCAGGAAGGGGCACAGCCGGGGGGTGGGGGCTGACCCCACCTGGCCAAACAGAGCCCGGTATTCCATACCATGTGACGTCACGCTGGGTTCCGGGGGGGGGGGGGGGCGGCGCGGCGGGAACGCACTCGCGGCTTGGGCGGGCGCAGCGCTGGTCCGGTTTCGGGAGAGCGGCTGTTGTACGGTTCGTGGTTGTGTTTTCTCCTTATTTGTATCGTTCTTGTTCCTGTTTTCCCTCTGTTTGCTGTTCTGTTAAACTGCCCTTATCCCGACCCACCAGTTTCTGCCTCTTTCTTTCCATTCTCCTCCGCACGCCGGCGGGGGGAGGGGCGGCCGCGTGGCGCTTTTGTTGCCGGCGGCAGCCGAAACCAAAACAGCCATGCAACCTGTGTATCTGTTCCGGAGTGCAGGTTCATTAGCAGTGACTCACAGTAAAAGGATCCTTTTTTTGGTCAGTGTTGTGTCTATTGTTCTTAGGCTGAAAATATGAAAGATGGTATAGTGAATATCATCTGAGACCAATAATGTGAATCACTAAGGCATTTTGAAGTATGTGCAGGGCATAATTAATTACTCTTATGCTTTTTGATAGCATCTGTTTACTGTATCACAAAAATAAGTTACTTGCTCATAATGAGCAACTCATGAGTTACTAAAATTTCATTATGTCTCACAAGCACACATCTGATACCATAAAACTCAAAGTCAACTGAATGCAACTGAATTGGGAACCTCTACATCTCTTTTCTTGCTATGATTTCCTGAGGGAACACTTAGTAGTAAAAGGACAACTAATATGTCAAACTAGACAGTAAATTGATTTGTCATGTCAAGCTCATTTAAACCAACTTTTCTACTACAGTATTAATGCAATTTTGTGCAGTTTTTTATACCTGAATCATAATAATGCCAAATTTACAGGCATATTGGCTAGCTGTGCATCGGGTTACATATTCATTGGAGCCGAGGTCCCTGTTCCATGGAATTCAGCACAAGCAGAATTCAACCCTAAAAATTTACATCAAACCTTTTCCAAAAACTAAAAAGTCAAGAGTCTTTGGAAGGTCCATGGAAGTGGATACTTATGTGACACAAACTAACATCAGTTAAGTTTTGTCAAGATACAACTGATTAGTTGGTTCTGAAATCTGAGCATATCATTTGAGCAAACATAAAATTTTCTGCATATTCCCTCTCCTTGCCCACACAAAAATTATTGGAAAAAATGTATATGTTACGTTTCCAAGCAAAGAATTGTATCTATTACGTGATTTTACCTATAGTTGTATCCTAATACAAATAACTATTTTGATTTCATACCCTCAGGCAAATGCATTTAACTGCAGTGCACTGGCTGAGAGCTCCATTACACGTTTTGTACTAGGATATAGGTTTTTAAGAATATACAAACTGTTCACTTGTGGATTCAATCATGGCAGCGTGCCTGGGAGCAGCATTGCAGCCTCTCCAGAGCAAACTTAAATGATTTAGTGTAAAATTTAGACTGTAGCACAAATGAAAACTAGGAGAAAAATGTCAATAAAATTGCAAGGGAAAAGTAAAGACCCTTGTAGCACTTTGAAACATTAGCAATCTTTTTCAGAAGAAATTGCAGTATATGCACACTTCCGCAGCATGAAAGGTCATGAATCTGCTTTCCACATTCAGCTGAGCTATTATATTAAATAAGAAAATTCACCCTGGATGCAGTCATACTTGTGTACGTCCCTTCCCTTCCCCAAGGGAATACTGGGAGAGTGGATGGCTGTAATACATTCTCCCTCACCCATGTACCCTTGCTAATAGTAGCCCTTATTTGCCAAGAAAACAAACAAACAAATGAAGTTTTATTCTTCAGTAATATCAGAAGTATTTTGACAATGTCAAAAGTAATACCAAGCTGAGCTGAAGTCGCAATTACATACCCCCTTCAACCAGGATGCAAATTTATAGGCATTCATACCTGGATAGGTATCAGGGCCCTAATACTCAAACTCCATGCACGTACTAGTTCTCTGGCATGCCTACGCTGATGCCCATCTGCTAGAGTGGCATTGTGCCACTTGCAAGGTAATAATGTGATTCCAACTGGAGATAGCTGCCAAGGACAAACAGGTTTGTAAGTTGAGCCTTCAAAACACAGTGCTGTGAAAGATCTTTCCTTGTAAGATCCTCTTGGGAAAACATCCACCATATTATGCCTATATGCACATGTTAGAGTACTCGATGTCATGTCTTTTGACCTCAAGTATAGGATACATATGATGGAATGTTATTGTTGTCCCAACACATGCAACATTTGTTCTAGGCAGTTGGTGAGACTGAAGAGACAAGCTATAGAATCTCAGCAGCAATTAAGATGACAGTAATAATAATACGGAAATAATAATTAGTGGTAGTAGAATTACAACTGCATTGCTAGCTGCTCTTGATTACAGAGAAAGTTTAATTGCATGTCAAGGAGTTAAAAAAGATGGATATTCATTACCTATTCTCAGCCAATCTTGTTCTATCGAATTTTGACTGTAATAAATCTTAAATGGTAATAAGGGATAATTTGGTAATTTCTGGCCAAATTTACAGACTGACTGAGGTTGGAAGGCACCTCTGGAGATTATCTAGTCCAATCCCTTTGCTGACAGCTAGAGCTAGTTGGTAAGGGCCATGTCAAGCTGAGTTTTGAGTATTTCCAAGTATGGAGACTCCACAGCCTCTCTTGTACAACCTGCTGCTGTGTTTGACTACCCTCACAGTAAAAAAGTGAGTTTGTATGTTTAAATGACATTTCATGTATTTCAGTTTGTGCCCATTGGCTCTTGTCCTTCCACCAAATACCACTGGCTCCATCTTCTTTTTGCCCACCCTTAAGGTATTTATAGAGACTGATAAGACCTTCCTGAGCATTCTTTATTCCAGGCTAAACACACCCAGCTCTCTCAGCCTTTCCTCATATGAAACATGCTCCAGTGCCTTAATCACTTTCTTGGCACTTAGCTGGACTAGCTTCAGTAAGTCCATATCTTTCTTGTACTAGGGAGACCAGGGATTGACCCAGAACGCCAGATGTTTCTCATCAGGGCTGAGTAGGGGTGAAGGATCACCTCTCTCAACATGGTGGCAACACTGTTCCTAATGCAGCCTGGGATGCTGTTGATGTTCTTTGCTGTGAGGGCACATTGCTGGCTCATGTTCAACTTCTTATGCACCAAGGCTGCGCAAGACCTGTACTGCAGAGCTGCTTTTCCAGCATGCCCCTAGCATGTACCAGTGCATGGAATTATGCCTGCCCAGATGCAGGACTTCACATTTCCCTTTGTCGAACTTCATGGGGTTCCAACTGGTCTATTTCTCCAGCCTGTTGAGGTCCCTCTGAATGGCAGCACAACCATCTGGTGTATCAACAGTTCCCCCTAGTTTTTCATCCTCTGCGAATTTGCTGAGGGTGCACTCTGTTCCTTTGTCCTAAAGTCAAGATAAACAATATGTATTGCTTTTTTGTCATCCGGTGAGCTAGTAAATTCGTCATAGATCACTATGAAGTTTGTCAGGCATGGTATCTCCTTTGCACACACATTCTGTTTACTGCAAATCAACTTGTTCTTAATGCATCTGGAAATGGTTTCTGGATACATTCCTGCTTACTCTGAATCATCTTCTTGTTCTTAATGTGTCTGGAAACAGTTTCTGGGATTATTTGCTCCATCATTTTCCCAGGGACCGAGGTGAGGCTGACTGCCCTGTAGTTCCCCAAATCCTCCGTCTTGAAGATATGTGACATTTGCTTTCTTCTAATCCTCAGGAGCCTC
Source organism: Opisthocomus hoazin (assembly GCF_030867145.1). NCBI lineage: Eukaryota > Metazoa > Chordata > Aves > Opisthocomiformes > Opisthocomidae > Opisthocomus > Opisthocomus hoazin. The sequence goes on along the minus strand of NC_134422.1, from coordinate 20,827,020 downwards.
CCTTGATCACCGTGACCTTTCTAAGATAACTGAGAGTGGCTTCACAATGACATCAGCCAGCTCCTTCAGCACTCGTGGGGGCATTCCATCAGGTCCTATGGCCTTATATGTCTTCAATTTGTTTAAATGCTCCTTAACATCATCCTCTGCTATACAGGTTAAGTCTTCATTTCTCCAGATCTTCCCACTGGTTCCAGTCTTAGCTGGGGGAAACATTTGGCTGGGTGCATCAGAGACCACCCTACTTGGGCTGGAGATTGCAGAGGGTAGTTGACCTTAGTGGAAATACAATGGATGATGAAAAAAAACTATCAAGCCCAAGATTATGAGAGACTTCTCACTCTGACCTCTAGTTTTAGGATGTAGCTTTGTTCCCTGAATTTATTTTAAAATACAATCCAGCAGGTATCTTTTAAAGCATGTTTTTATTTTTAGATTGCAAAAATTACTATAAATGTTGGCAAGATTATATTAACTATTTATAATATTATAAATATAAATGTATCAAAAGTTATGAAAATGAAAGTGAGTGCCTTAACTACTAGATAACCAGCTAGCTATCTCACTTGCTGATTTTTAGATATAGTCACACAGTTAGCCCTTCTTTGCACTTGCTCCTGTGGTTAATTACGTCTCCTGTAAAGTTAAAGGTTACTAGTAAAAAGTAGGGGAAAAAAAGAGGCACAGAAGCTGTATTCTCTCTAGTGCTGAATGTAGAATAACTGCTAAAGACAATGAGAAGCAAGGAATTCCATTGTTTTCAGGATCAAGTCCTGTCTGCCACATTCTGATCTTTCTCAATTATCCTTATTGCTTATGGTTGTAATATTTTTTAGTCTATATAAACTTCAGACTTTCAAAACAAAATCAGTGAGGCACAGGAGGCTGTGATGAAATGAGCTGTGCTGTTCATAAAAAGATGAATTGAAAAGAATGAATACTTTTGTCTACTCATTTGGGATCTACTCCAGTGTTTCAAGTTTGTGAGTGTTATCCTGTCAAATAGTCTTCTCTAAAGCTAGTCTTTGCAAGCAGATACAGAACTTAAAAATTTCTATTTTCCTTAATTTAAATGAAAATTAAAGATAAATGTGCATTTAAACCTTGATAGCTATGGAACGTGAAAAGGTGTTATAAATTTTTACTTCTGTGTGCGTATCCCTCACTAAAATTGAAGCCACAAATTGTTTAGTAACTTTGCATCCTTGATTTTTTCCTTCATGAAGACATTTTATGTTTTGAGAGAAGACATGGGATATGCATATCTTCCTTGCATAACCTTTAATGAGGTTTTTAACCAGCAGGGTTCTTTCAGATACTTTGTCAAGCAAAAGCAAAATTCAAGACTTTTCTACAGTTTTGGTCAAGAAAACATCATTGTTCATGGCTCCATCACAGAAAAAATGGAAAAAAACCCCACATATTTTAAGGAAAGTAAATATCTGGGAAGGAGGAAAGAGTTACAATGGCCTGAATTAAAGGCTGAGCAGGGCTCAGGAGCAGGAGCCACTCACCATATGCAATAACTGACTTTCCAGAGATGGAGAAGGCAAGACCTCTGCATTCTTTGTGTAGAACTGGATATAGACCCTTCATCTAGTGATTATGAAAGGAGTCTATTGAACACATTTCTGATAGTGGCAACTTTAGGTCATTGCAAAGCAGGTGAAAAAAAATAGTTTGCAAATAAGTCCAGAAAACAACAAATTAATTTATTTCTGTATGTAAAATTTTATGAAATTCTAAGATTTTCTTGCATATTACATTTATTTAAATGAAGGAAAGAAGATAACTTTGGAGTAAATGATACACAAAGCATGAGTTTTGTCCAACTTGTTGGATCTGCAGACCTAGTCTAAACCAGATGAAATCACACATTCCTTTGTCTAACTTGGGTAAAAAGGTATTATTTGCATATTCTGTAACCTGTCTAGAAGGAAAATTAGAAAGAGGATTGTGAATAATTCTGATTAATTCAAACTACCATGTCAAATCATTAAACAGTGGCTAGTTTGGCAAGGGTCCAAAACAAGGAATTCTGCAAAGTTCTTACTAGTACTTAAAATGGAAGAAAGGCATTAACAAAGAGAGGAAATTAGTCTGGGATAAAAGGGGGGGGGGGAATGATGGAAAGGTTAAAAAAAAAGGGAAAAATGTGATGGAAAATTATTTTCTTTAAAAGCTGGCATTTGGTATTTTCAAAGAGCAAAATATATTTTTTGTTTTATGACAAATGAATGTAAAAATGTGCATGCCTTGTGGCCTAGAGGACAAAACAGTAGGATCAATGTTCTTTTTGTACTCTATGAAGCTTGAGATTAAAGTCCCTACTGATAAACTGAACATTCTTTAAAAGTGACCAGAAGCAAACAGTGTCTGTTTGCTGCTACTTTATTAGAAAGATACCACTGAGAATAGCTAAGAATACTATTTGATCTTAAACAGGTTGACCAAATTATTGTAGTTGGCTCCAGTACATGAGATGCTTTCTGCAAATTATTGTTTCTGGTTATAAACCTTTATAATATCTCAGAATGAATTATGTATGTATTTCATGTTTTCTTTTCTTTTATCAGCCTTGATGTTCTCATTTCAAGTTTCACCCTAGCCTCCTAATAATGCAATATTGAGGCCATTCAGACACTAATTATGCCTCCATGGCTTTCTTGAAATGACTAAATCAGCATCAGTTCTATAATTATCATTAGCAAGTTTGTATCCATGCCTCACATCACATGAAAAGCACAACTTTAAATGATTTATGAATATATGCATCTATAACATCGGATGTGCCCTTTCTAATAGTATATGTACAAGAGGCATAGAGATACTTCAGACATATGCACATCTGTATACATGTTCTCATCTTATCTGAACTCTCCTTACACAAATACAGCCTGATTGTATTAAAGCTAATACAATAGTATGTATGAAATACCCTCAAAATGTGTATATTTAAGCATTCTGACAATTTAAATAGTACAAAATGTAAGCAAGTGTTCATCAAGAGTAGCTTTCAGACTTCATGATTTCCTAATTTTCTTTATGTTTATATAAAAGCCTAGCAAGACTGACTGACAGGACAGGAAGTATACAGATGCAATTCCTAGGTATTTTCATTGTTTTTCCCTTTGAATTATTGATGTTGCCAGTAGTCATCTGTCATGAAAACAAATCAAGATGCATACAGTAAAGTGTTGCACTTCTGTATGTTTGTAAACTGTTTGTTCTGCATAATGCTTATATTTCAAGCAAAAGCAAAAAACAGGAGAATAATACAAAATTTTCCTAATTTTTTGATAATAAAGACACGAAGAATAATGAATGTCCAACAAAAAATAGTAGAGAAAGAGAGCTTGTAGACATCTTTGACTCAGTTATACCCATAGAATCATCTGCACACATGGGAGCTGAGAAACATAAGAAGACATATGCAACACAGCATCTTGTGAGGTGGTACAGTACCTCACAGCCGTTTGGTCTCTGATAACAACCAGTTTCTGAATTTGTCTCCTCCCTCCTCTCCTCCCTCCCAGTACATATTCTTTGTTTTGTATGAAAAGTTGTGCTGATCACTGGTATTTTATGACCTACATTATTACCCTCTAGGTAGCAGAATGATAGTGCCAAACTAATTATTGCATTGTCTAATTTTAAATCCAGGTCTAGCGAGATTAACAACTTGCGCATTAATTCTGAGCAACAACAGTGCACGTAACATAATGCAGTTTTAAGTGAAAGAAGCCTGCTCTGAAAACTTTTATGTACTTTAGTCTGGATCATCAGCTAATGTAAATTACTAAAGCTCCATTGACTTCAGTGGAATTATGCCAACCTTCCCAACTGGATGATTTGGCCTTTTTTTTTTTATTCAGGAAATATTTCTTTTGAAACATGGTTTGAGCTATGTGAATGTCAGAGGGGAAAACATTGACTTCACTTGTAAATGTAAGATGTCGTCTATGTAAGCTCAGAACATGTCTGTTAAACTCAATGGATTAATTCCAGATTTTCATCCATGTAAATGAGATCAGAATTGGCTTGGAACGTGCTTTTGGTTCCTTGACTTCCCCCACCCCCAACACAAACACTTTCAGTAGAGAGAAGGACTTTTCAGTTCTTCCTAAATAAAATTAAAAAAAAAAAATAAAAAAGATAGAGAAAGAAGGACATTCGCAGTCATGGAAAGTGTGAAAACTACTTTGTAGATAGGTAGAAAACCAGACTTGGCAGCTTGTCCTTGCTTGCTGTTTCACCCTGCTAATTTTTGTGAAGAAACATGTGTTGGAAAAACATAGGAGCTCCCTATATCTGAATACTGTCAACAGTCAGGCAAATTTAGATCTAAAATGTAGCTTCTGACCCTAAAAAAATATTAATTTCATATTATTGAAGAAAGAAATGGGTCCTGCAGAAGTGCTGAACTATGTCCATTTAGCCAGAAAATTAAATAATGAAGTGTGTAGCACAGTGGGTGTAAAGTTTCATTTTACATTGAAGAGCTCCGACTGAATTGAAAAGATTTGTAGGCTATTTTTCTGCCCTTTCAGTTGCATGGAAAGAAGAAACATCATCAACAACCCCCCTTCCCGCCTCTTCAGCATAATAACTGGCAGAAAACATTTACTAAAAACACTTAATTCAGAGTATTAGATCCCCAGAATCAGAATCCTAGATACCCAGGGTTGTGATACTAGTGGCATCCTCTGCGTGGGTGCTGAAGGGCTGTGTTGACACACATAATAATATTGTTCAGTACTTTGACTCATGTTTAATTCTGATTAAGTTGTGCAATTGTATCAATTTAAGGTCAAGGTCTTGAATAAATTCTTTTGTGAGAACTATTAGCAGGTCTTTTAAAATTAAAAAGACCCATGTGTCTAATGGTCTTATGAGAATAGAATTACAAACGATGATCTTTAAAATAAATTGTAATTTTATGGATACTTATTAAGAGAATTTATTGTATTGGTAATTTGCTATATTGTAAGTACTGCTGCCAGTTTAGTGACTTGTAACAGAAGAAAAGAATGCAGCAGCTACTTATTACTGTATTTTTGTCCTTGCCTTTGGTAGTGGGGATCTGAAGTGGGGAGGAGGTTTCTACAGGATATTTAAGGTCTGTGATCCCTTACTGTGCAGTAAGGATGACCTGCAAGTTGTCATGCTCTGGCCCTGATCCAGCAAAGCACTTAAGTGTGTGCTTAACTTTGAGCATTTAAGTTCCATTTACTGTAATGTGATTATTCATGTGCACAAAATTAAGCACATACTTAAGTGCCTTGTTGATTGCAGCCAATGCTGTGCATTTAGCAAATTTGAGCTAAGGTAGTTAGAAGAAGAAAGGACAAGTTAGCAAGATTTAGTTATTGCATTACAGGCAGTGGGGAAAGATGCTCTCATTAATAGCACCAAACCCAACTGTATTAATTTACTTCATTAACTTCTTTGTTTCCTAAGTGACACAATATATTTCTTGCAATGGAAGAATGTCATATGTAGAACAGCTGTGCTCGTCTGATTATCTGAATAGAGATGTTTGAAGTCTGAATAGCTTTTTCTTTTTCTTCTTCAAAAACGTAAGGTATACCTGTCTACTATGTTGGTGCTTTTGCATGTTGGAAAGGTATTTGATTTTTCGGTATTCCATTAAGGCTCATAAACATGACATTCCTAAAGGTGAATCCCTAGCTAAAATAGTTTAAAATGTTTCACTTGTTTGAAAAGCTACACAGAATGAAATGAATGATTTAGAGATGATTGTACAGATAGATTGAAAAAGTTGTTTCATGACTTAAATACACCCACATCAACGCTAAAGATGATGTTTAAAACAATGCAAGTCATAAACATTGTCTTAATTTTACTATAAAAGGAATTTCATTCTGTGAAGATCGATAACATGATGTCAGAGTGTTACTTAGAGCAAGATATTTGCCTAAGAGTAAAGGAACTTTTACTCATCAAAAGAGAAAAAGCAGATAAAAGTCTGCTCCTAAAGCAACAGCAAATAAAACCCTGTGGTGTTTTATCAGACATGCGGATCCTATAGCATGTAATCAACTGGGTAAACTTTTTTCTGTGCATATGTACGATTTCGAGCAATTCCAGTGTTCTGCTAAATGTTTTTCTTTCCTTTGATTCCAAAGTTCATTCCATTAATTTGTACAGTAAATGAGACATTTTACAATGTGCATTTGGAGATGAGATACAAAAAGTTTCTGAGAAGAGCACATAAAGTGCTTGGAAAAAACATTTGGAAAAAATTGCAGTTTTGTAAGAATGCTATTCTTTCGTTTTCACCATTCCACTCCCTCTCCAAAATAAAGAGATTTTTTCTTTCTAGGCACTGACTAAATTAAGTCATTAAGTATTAAGCATTAAGTAAAATACATTTTTGTTATTGTAATAATTAATTGTAGGCTCTTACAGTGGGATACTTAGAGTCAAGGTTTCTTAGTAAGAACCTTTTTCCAGTTGCTTGTAACTTTGTTAAACATAAACCACTGGGCAGCAATTTTCATGCCAAATATCTGCCTTGGGCTATTTTTTCCAAACTTTCAGCAAATATTGTCAGCCGTTTCTCAGAATGCACTGAGGGAAAATCTGGTTTGCTCATGTTAAGAAATTTTTGAAATATTTTGTTGACTACTTGCTTGTAGTGGGACTCAGAGCTTGGGAAGGGACATTCCTCCTTCACCAGCCTATGAAGATCTTCCTCAGTCTGGAGAAATCTGATCCTCTGTAAAATTGTTTGCATATTTCACTTACCAGCTTCTTCAAAGATTCTGTCTGCAGTGGATGTATTCTTTCCTGGGGCTTGCAGATCTGAGCAGGACTTGCTCTCAGATTTCTCTTTTCAATTGCCAGTGGTGCTAAATACAAAGAGAATAAAGGTGTCTATCAGATGTTCTCAGCCTTCTTCCCGTGAATCATTAGACAACGTGAAATAAGAAGCAGCTTGACTGGAATGCAGAAAAGGGACATCATCAAGGAAGGGGAAAAAAAAAACAAAACAAAGGAAAATTTGTTCAGGCACAGGAAAAAGGCACAAGTCAAAGGTCATAAAATACGATGATGGTTTAGGACAAGGACTTATGAATCTGGTACTAGATAGCAGGGCAAATGGGAAGGAGTGCGACTGAAATATGGAATCAGGGAGGGAATGAGAAAGACGCTGGCACCAAGGCAAAGATAATTCTCACAAGGGTCAAAAGGAGTTAGAGACAGGAGAAAGAGAAATAATGTGTTTATAACTGTCATTCTTGTGCCTTGGTATTCCATTGTCACGGTGAAATGTCTCTGAATCCTACTGGCCTCATGTGGGCACCTCATCCTCCTCTAATTCGAATGAGGAAGGGCTATTTTAAATGAGGAGAAGAAGTTATTAATGTATTTGTTAAGGCAAATGTCAGGGATTAGTGTGGTTCATACCCAGTTAGTGAACAACACAGTGAAAAATAAAAGAAGATGGAGCACAAAAACCCTAAAAACATTCAACTCCTTCCTACAGTTCCCATGAGGGACTTTTTGTATTAAAGTTTGATTTTATAAAAGACGGTGAAATCATATTAAAAATGCATTTGCTACCAAAGTAAAAATATTAAGCACTCAAAATTCAAGAAATGCCAGAAGGCATAGGTCTTGTCAGATGTTTGTGCGACAAACATCTATATATTTTTCTGTTATACAGGGTACTTGCTAAATGAATATTTTTGTTGAATATTGTGAACAATTTCTCCTCTAGGACTAAAATGGAAAATGGAAGTGACTTCAGCAACCAATAGTTTTGTGATGCCAAAAGCATCAAATATTCAGCAAGATTGTAGAGAATGACCAATAAAGGGTTTGGCTAGAAATCTCGTTGAAATCAAGGCGACCCTGTTCCCATTCCACAGGACTGGAAATGGACAAACAAGAGAGCAAAAATATTGGACACAATATTGGACACAATTGAACCCCAGAATCTAACCCTAAGTGGTTACAAGTTGTAAAAGTTGCCAGTTTTTACATCAGCAAAGCAAAGATGCAAAAAGTGCCTCTATGGACAGATGTACTCTATATGAAGTTTTTTCTTCTGACAGTCATGAATTACATTGAATATGGCCTGTGGTCAAGTGATGTTTTGTGATATTGGTGCTAAAGGAGTCCAGGAAGATGTTATGTCTTCCTGGCTTAGTCACTGACCTAGGGCTTAGATATGTTTGAAGCTTCAGTCAATCTGTGCAGAACAGTAGTATGGCTAAAAGAGAGGACCTCATCCCTTCCAGTCTTCTGGGAAGAACCTGGAAGCAACATGTAACATTTATATTTGGAATGCATTCCCCCTCTGTGTGTGACCGTTGTCCCATTGCTTGCTATGGGGCTTATTTAGGGCATTAATTCAACTAAATGTTAGTTGCCCGTATGCAAGAAAGAGACTTCTGATCTGTATTTATCAATACCTTAAGGCTCACACAGGTGTCATTGCCTCTTGGAATCAGCTCCAGCAAGCCGAGACAGCTATTGCACTCATGCTGACACACGAAAAGGTGGTCCTAAAAGGCAGTACGTGAACCCGTAGCTAGAGTCTGTGGTTTCTGCGACCAACCACTCTAGTCAGAGAGAGAAGAGGTAGCATTTCCCACCTGATGAGCGAGGCCCATGAAGGTCTGTCCTGCCACAAACATTCTGGAAATGCCCCAGCACGTGGGATGTGGAGTCATCTTAGCTGCTCAGCAGGGATCCAGGCAGTGTAAATATCTGATCTGAGTTTCCTGAGCTCTTAAACAGGTTGTACTGCTAACAAAGGAAGAAAATAGTATATGTATTCACCAATGACCACAATTCCAAAAAAGAGCACTTGCAGGCCATTTATTGCAGCACATCCTAGTAGGCAATTACAGCTGCGGTTGCCCCACCGAGGCCTGGGAGGCTGAAGGGATTCCCCAGCACAGAGGGAGGAAGGCAGGCAGGAGGCCCTGCCCTGGAGCTCTGCGCTGCCGGCACACAAGGGGAGCACAGATGCTGCCAAACTGTCAGCGTTTAAGAACCCTGGCATTGTCTGCCGCTTTGAAAACTTGCTCTCATTTACAAATGAAATCCATGTAATTAATGGAAAGGCACTGAAGACTATTTCACAGATCACTGTTGTTTTTATTATAGCTCTTTAAAACCTTTACTAGATACACTAAGTAGTAACTACGAAGTCCCCAGGCATCGCATCAGCATCCCTGGGAGAACTGAAGAAGTAGCATAGTTAGATGTTCTTGTTCTTTGTTTTCTGGGATTTTTGTTTCTTTTGTTTTGTTTTGACAATTCAAATGGCTTAAATGTTATTAATCTAAATTTGCTGAAAAGGTCTGTGAACCTTTCAAGGAGCCTGGTCTGAGTTTGGAGTTTGTAACAAAACCTGAAACCAGGCAAGTTTCATGTGGTTTTGAATTTCATTGTGAACGTTTCACCTAGATGTTGAAATAGGCTCAAAGTAACATTCCCAGTTTGAAAGTCTTTCCCATTCAAAAGGATCAGGACTGTTTGGTGGCATTTTAAACAAAGAGTGGAATTCATCCATATACAGATGAGCTGAACAAGGCCTTCGCTTCAGCCTAATTCAGACCTCAAAATAAGGACTTAATATGGTGCATAAACCTTATGGTGACCTTCTGCATGGAGATGAATGTTGACCCATATGAACATACACTGCATGCCTACGGTTTCAACTCAGGCTATTTTAATGTGGCATGAGAAGCCTGAAGGAAAGAAAAATATAGGTATATAAAATGAAAATACTGAGGTTAATGCAATACTAAGATTGATAAATATATTCTTCACTGGTCAGAAAATTTCAAAAGTTCATGTGCTCATCTAATAATGCCATATGATAGTATGCCATTGTTTTTCTTCAGCTACAAGTCATGGAGCTCTGTAATTGTGCGAGAAACTCAACTTTCACTTGAGAGAAAAAGTGCATAGTGCCATGGTTTTGGAAAAAAAACAATGGGAAAAGAAATTCAGATGTATAAAATGGCAAAGACAAAAAGAATCAGTTTCATGTTTAACTATATGATTTTTAGACCAACCTTGTGACCCTGGGACCATGACTTCTTATTTTTTGTGCTTGGTGCTGGCAACACTAGCAGAAGCAATACGCTGTGCGGCAGATTTCAGCATCAGAGACTATTAAGTGTACTACGTATAGTTTGGTCAAGTTAGCGAATACCAGAGGCTACGGACATGCTCCCTATATTTGGAACAGTTGTCTGCTTGTGTTAATGCCAAAGCTGCCGCTGAGTACCCACACGCTCTTGTGGAAGGGCTGATGGGTGGCTACCTGCACAGGTCACAGGCTTGTCCAGGCTATGGGCCCGCTGCTTGCAGCCACCCGATGCTGAGGGCAGGGAAAAGGGGTCAGAAGAGCACGCTGCAGACTGGGCCACAGCAGGTGTTGCGGTGAGGTTTCTCATCGGGTGGCTGCTCTGGGTGGCTCTCTAAAAGCGATTCCTATAGACTTCTGTTGCTGTAGCTATGTTGTGCATTCTAAAAATAGCTCTCTATATCCCAATGCCCAGTTAAACTGTGTTTTCACATGTATGTTTTGTTTTAGTTGGGACGTGATGGGAAGCAAAAGCAGTTTTGCTAGTATAAGCTGTATCTGCTCTAGAACCTGGTCGTTGTTTCAGGACACCTTGTTATTTCACTGGCAGAGCTCTCCTCGTGTAGCAGTGCTAGCGTTAGCCCTCGCTGTCCGAGCGAGCTAGGAACACCTTCCACATCCTTCATAAGCAGAAGTTTGTCTAGCTGTTTTGCTCTATCCTTTTATTTCCGATGTCCAGGCACAGCTTTCTCACCCGGGGGCTCAAGTCTCCGGAAAGAGTCTTCAGCTGGTGCAAATCATTTTGGGTGAACTGACTCACTTCCACAGACCACATCAGGGAGACAGGCCTTCTGGACCTTTCTTTCCCTCTTCCATTACCTGGTAGGATGGGGACTAGCTGACAGCTCGCAGCAGCTTCTGCCGGCAGCTACTACTCAGTTCTGTTTAGGCCTACGATATTACTGAAAACAGGCAGGAAACCAGCCCTTTCCTGCTCCTCCAGATGCTAATCCCCTGGGACTGGGCTCCTCTGCCTCCTCCCGAGCCCGCGCTCCCCCTGCACCTTCCTTTTTTACTAAGAAAATGTAATCCGTGTCTTCCACATCCAGGACAGAGGAACAACCCTCCCAAGCCATCCCTAACTCCTCGGCAGGACCAGGAAGGGAGGAAGTGAGACGGCTGCAGAAGGACCCTGAGCCGGAGCCCAGGAGCAGCAGCCAGGCAGCGCGGCTTACCCCCGGTGGCGGAGCAGGTAAAAGCGGTCCGGCCAGGTGCGACAGCGGGGGCGAAGACCCGCCGCCCGGGAGCCGCTCGCTCCCCTTCCCGCGGGCGCGATGCCCGAGGAGGGCGCGCAGGGGGGCACGGCGGGCCGGAGGCAGAGACCCGCTCGCCGGGGACAGCGCAACCGGCGTGCGAGAGGGAGGGCCCAGTTTGTGCCCTGCGGCCACTTGGTGCCTTCCCTGCCGGCACGGAGAGGCGATAAAGCCCGTCTAACGGCCCCCCGCGGAATCCCTCTTCTGCGAGGGGAGTCCCCGGCAGCTGTGGGCCGGGGTAGCTGGCTCCCTGCCATCCCCCCGCCGAGCCGGGGAAGTGCGGGCAGAGGGAGGTGTGGCTGCCGGGGCTCCTCAGCCATTGCCGGCTACGGGGAATGCCTCGCCGCGGCTGCTAGCAGCCGGGCTCCGGCGGGCGGCTGCTGGGGCTGCCCGGGAGCGGCGCGGGGACGCGGCAGGGCTGCGCGGCGCTGGCCGCCGGCCGGGCCGGGCCGGGCCGAGCCGAGCCCGCCGGCGAGCGGGGCGCTCGCACCCCGGCCATTTTCCTGAGGCGGGAGGCGGCGGCGGCCAGCGAGCCCCGACACCGGCCACTCAGGGACGCGGCGCGGAAGCCGGCCGGCGAGGGCAGCCGCGCAGGCCGCCGCCGGCCGAGCCGGGACACTCACCCTCCCCCCCGGGCCCCAGGCGGGGAGGCGCGGGGCGGCCGCGGCGGAGCGGAGGCGGCCGCGGGAACCTCCGCCGCCGGGTTCCCTGCCCGCCTGCCCCGCGGGCGCGGGCCGCCACTAGGCCCCGGCCTGCCCCCCGCTCCCCGTCGCCGCGGAGGGAGCCCCGGCGCCCCCCGTCCCGGGGAGCGGGGCCACGGCGCGGGCGCCCCGCCGTCCCCCGCGGGAAGCGGCGGCCCCGGCGCGCAGGGCCGCGGAGCGCCCCCGCCCCCCGCGCCGCTCCCCCTTTGAAAGCTGATCTTTGGCTCCTCGCGTGAAAGTGATTTGAATTTGGCTCGGTGGCGCTCTGCGCAGGCGTCCAGCTGCTGGCATGCTGGCTCCTTGCAAAGCAGCTGTTTTGGGTTTGAAATTCCAACATGGCAGAGGCTGCAGTCAGTCTTCCCTTCAAAAACTTGGAATGATTTCAAATCATAGGCACCTTCACTTAACCCGAGCCCCCATCTATCAGCAAGCACACCGGATCGATGCTGCTCTAACCTATCGGGTTTTTCTACCAAATCTCCAGGTAAGAGGATATTTTTTTCTCCCCCCCCCCCCCCCCCCCCCGTCTTCCTACCATCGTTTTAAATTTTATTTAATCTTAAAGCTCTCCGAGACCGCCGCGTATTTCTTTAACCGCCCGCTCGAGTCTTAAATATTTTGCCTAATTCGCAGTGGTTTTCTGATACTGAACACTCCGGTCTGCTTTCCTGATCGTAGTCTGGAAAGTACAGATATGCAATCGCGGTGCGTGGTTTTTCCTCCTTGATCACTGCCAACAATAGTAGGCAGATTAAGAGTTCGCGATTGCAAGCTCCCTCCCCACCTCCTCCTCCTCCTAATTGGATTTATTTTTAAGTTGCATTGAAAATAATAAACTGCAGGTAACGCGGGGCTGGACTTTGAGGCAACTAACTTCTGAGCAAATAAGTGCAAATAAGAATCTCGTGCAAAACAAAAGTTAGGTTTAAATTGCCGTGCCTTGGCTGGGGGGAGGGGGGGGCACGGATATGTCAGAGGAGCTGTTGCAGTAAAATGTAAGCACATCATCTTGGAAGGGGTACGGCGTGGTGGGCGTATTGTTGGCTCGGAAGGGAGAGAAAGATGTATAATTTAATGGTATATACAATCCACTGATCCTATTACTATCCTCCCTGGAGCTCTTGTTAGTTTCAATGGGAGTGAGTGAAATTGACATGGACTTGCATTCCTGGTCATGTGCTTTTTTTTTCCCCTTTCTTTCTTCTCTTGTGATCTGAGATCCCCTTTTTGTTGATGTTGCTTTCCCACTTAATTATATGCATGTAGGTTAAATGAATACCTGACGAAAGGGCCCACGTTTCAAGGCAGTGACATTTGATAGCTGAGAGGAAAAGTGGCTTTAATGAAAAGCAACCTTTGGAATTCCTGCTTGTGAAAAATCCAATTCAGCTTTTTGTGCTGCCAGCAAGAAATGATCAGTAGCACCAGTGTTTATGGTATGTCCGTTTTGGGATCTACTTCCTTTGCATCTAAATAGCAAAGACAAATTTAAATAGCATGATAACGCACCGAGAACTCTGCATGCAAATATTTTGTAATAAATGCCTAATGTTTAGTAGTATATTTTCACTTGTGTATATATAAGCATTTTTTTTCTCTTGCTATCATTTGTTTATCATTTCTGCTTTGATTATAGCATTAGTTTTGTCCACTGTATTGATCTCAGTTGTAAAACCTAAAGTTGCATGTTACTAGCAGTGCACTGTACACACCACTGAACTCCAATGGTATGTAAATTAGTAAAACTCGGTGCCTGGAGAAGGGGAAAATGCGTAGCACTGAATATATACACCTATACGTCTACATACTTGTGCATACGTGCCTAAAATGCATCTTTTCCTTTTCCAAACTAGTGATTTTTGAGTATTTATTGGAACTCCAGCTGCTTTTCCCTCTCTTACTTTCACAGTAATCATCTGCTAGAGGTTTTAACTGATGTGGGGTGGGGGAATGTTTTGCATGTAAACAAACAAAATTACTGTTGTGGCTGAATGTTTAATATTGTTTAATAAGTGGTATTTTATGCTCAGTTTACAAGTGTCTGGTTCCCACTGCTCTGTTCTCAATGTGTAACAGAATGAAACAATCAGGTGCTGAAACTGGCTTAATTTTAACGGTCACTCTCCAGCACCCCCACGCCACCCCCTCCTCCAAAAAAGTCAGATAAAATGGAGCGTGGGGAATTTCAATAGATCTCATTGTGGTGCAGTAGATGCACCCCTAGGTATGCAATTAAGGCTAAGGAACTAACAACAGAAGTGACTATTAGTCTGTTTTGTGCAACCAGGAAGAGGGGGTACGTTCACTTTTAATTGTGTGTGGTAGCAGCAAATAAGGATGGAGAGAGACCCTAGGAGAGAGAGCGAGCGTGTGTGTGTGTGTGTGTGTGTGTGTGTGTTTGGGATAAGGGGGAGGTCTGGTGTGTGTGGCTGATGATCTCTTGTAATAACGTATCTGAATGCAAGAAAGAAATTGAGAGAGCAATTGCACAATGTACACTCCTATTTTGGTGCTGTAGGTGACTATATTGCTAAACATAACCCGGGTGCTGTATGATGGGAACGATCTGATTGCATTTTGCATTTAGAACTTGTTGACTTTGAAGCGATCAATAAGGCGACTGTTTATTTTAGATGCACATAATTTGCCCTGAGAAATGTTTTAAGGAGGAGAGCGAGCGAGCGAGAGTGGAACATTTTTTTTATTTTTTTTTTTTCCTAGAGCTGTTGGAGCGAATGTGATTGCCAGATGGGAGATTTCCCTCTGTGATGTTAAAGCTGTAATATATATTCAGAGCAGATTGGACTGCTGCTTGTGATGAGGAGGATATTACATTTCTAAATTTTAAATCGGGAATCGGACAGTATGCTGAGAGCTGAAATTGGATGGTGTGGACGGTTTGGACTGTTAAATGCGATTCCCAGATAATAATAATAATTATGGTAGCAGTAATATATATCTGTGTAATAAACATGATACTGTTAGGCAGCTATATCTATTCTATGGCACTTAAGTATGTATTTCCAAATATGCATTCCCCTCTCTTTACCCCCTTCCCTAAAATGTTAGGGATTGGAGGTGGCTGGGAGGGGGGGTTAAAAGCCCACTGTTAGAAGAAATCAAACGTAATCAGGTTCCTGTTTGAGGAAAAGTTTTGCCACAATTCTTGCTGCAGATGCACCTCTTTCTGAGTTTTTGTTTTGCCCATGTATGTGGCCTGACAGTGCCACAATCCTGAAAGGCTGGAAAGTGGGAACTAGTCACACTCGAGCAGCTCTGCTGTTGCAAATTAAAAGTGTGTTGTGGTCAGGAAATGAAAGCTACAATGTCTCTTTTGAACAAGTCGTTTATCAAGAGAAACATCTATCAAGCAGTGACTTGTCACATTGATCCTCTAAAAGTTAGGTCCGAAGTGGAAGCCTCTTTGATGTTTTTGATGCCAAATTTATAAAATTGGAAAAGCCGGAGAGTAGGACTGATTTGCACTTAAAAATCACCCTGCTCTGGGCGTGACAAAATCATCGAGTTTCTGTGATACAGAGCTGATAAACCAAGGAGGTATCGGATCTTCTGCCTAGTTTTTATTTTCACGTTGAAACTTTGCCATGCAGGCATCTCTTTTCATACTTTCAAAGATCCTCTATGTATGCCTCTGCATTATTTTGCCGGGGATATTTTCTTGCTTAGGAATACATCTGTTGCTTCCAAATTCAACCTTTTTTCAATTGTTTTTGTGACGTTACCTATAGAGTTTGGCTTGAGCAGGCAACTTTAGGGGCTTTTTTTTTGCTCTCATCTCAGTCTTGTTTCTTCTTCTGTATTTGTCATCTCACTTCCCACCTCTCCTCCCTGTGAAGCAAAGTTTCTTTTACCACCAAAGTAATGTTTATTGCAAGTAAGATACATTTGAAGATATCTGTTTGCACAGCTTAAAACATGTTAAGAGTCCTGTTAAGTGTGTCTTCCCCTTCTCATCCTCTTTTTGTTTCCATTTTTGACATATGAACCACGCTTTCATCCTCAACAGAAGCAGTGTATTTCAGATTGAATACGAAGTTTTAAGTAAAAAAAAAAAAAAAAGATGAAAACAAAGCCTAAACTGATCTTTTATTTCTGTTTATTTTCAACCATTTGAATTGTTTAGCAACTTTTCTAAAAAGTTTTTCATTTTCTATGAAGTTTGTGTTTGGATTATCAAAGAATCCCTTTGACGAAAGAGGGGTTTGGTGTTTGTTTGCTGTTTTTGTTTTCTTTTCTTTTCTGGCTAAGGTATGAGTGAAATCTTCCTTAAAGCAGGATGCTTTGACTTCTTTTCTTCAGTGTTATAAATAAGACTAATACTGCTTATGGATACTTGATAGAGACCCACTTGCAAATAGGCAGCAAACGGCAGCGTGGTGGGAGTTTTGGTGAGTGTTATACTTGCTAATTAATCATGTTTGAAATGAAGGAATCATAGCATGGTAATAAAGGCTCATTGTTGTTTGATGTTTGAAACAGGATGTGACTCCTACACGAATCTAGTGGGTTTGGGTTTTTTGTCATTATTTCCCTCCCCTTCATAGTAAGATACCTTCAGTACTCGACCAAATTGTTTTTATGTATTGCAACATCTGTGCAAGCACGGGGCTGATTGCTTCTCTTATTCTAGCAGTATTTAGAAATATGAAGATTGTATTGCTATTGATATCTTCATCATACAGTCTATGGGGAAAAAATGAGTCTTATGTCATTAGCTGTTGTTTAAGACTTGTTTGCTTAAGCAGGGCCAAAAATTCTTCTGGTTGTTTTTTTTTGTTTTGTTTTTTTTTTTTTTTATTCTTGATGTAGAAAGCCTACTACTCTTTTTCTTATGATCGATAAAATGTCACTTCATGAACTTTTGTGCCCTACTTGCTTAAGCATATGTAGTAAGGACTAGCAACTAAAAATATATTTCAGAGTAGTTTGTATACTAGCTCTTTAAAAATTAAACAGTAAAACACTTGGATGGTGTTTTTGTTTCCTTGTTTTGGTTTTTAATATGGTTCTTATCAGACGTGTCATCTTTAGGCTTTATTGTTCACCTTTCAATTTATAACTGCTATATAAGATAGAGAGAGATGTGATAATATTTTTCACACTGCAAAGCTTTAGTTTCAAAATTTAATTTAAATTAATTCAAAAAATAATTAATTAAAGCTATTTTATGAACAAGGTTTGAAATCTGCTTTTGTTTAGATGGTCTTCTCCTTTTTTAAAATATAATTCCTGGAGGAAAATGATTCTGTACAGTTCCTGTCAATATGTTTGTTCAATAAATGCATACAAGAAGCATTGAATGTAATGACTGATCTTCCTGTAGTCTTAATCATCAATTAATAGGCTTATCTGCTTGTTAGGAGTGGGTTTAATGGTACAGAATCAGCATGAGATCTGTGTATATGAAACAATTGTATGTTGTTTATAACAGACTGAGTTTTGATCTAGCATTTTCAGATCTAATAATACAAATATTTGGCTCTTTGCCCTCAATCAATATATCCTTTAAGAGAACAAACTTCACATAATACTTTCATAAAGTGCCAGATGTATTGATACCGAGTTGATAAATTTAATTACTGAAGTTTTACATTGATTCATTGATCTTATGATTGGAGGAAATTGTTCTGCAGACATTTCTGAAGTATTAAAGAATATTGTATGTCAATAAAGCTTGATTAATTGATCAATCAGCACTTTTTTCCTCCCCTTGAGTGACTGATAAGAAAAGACATAAAAAAACTATAGAAGGAATTTCGGATAAACTGAATAGAAATTTTCATGTGTTATTAACAGAGCAGATGAGAAGCAAAGCACTATGCATGTGGCAAAAAAAAAATCAACTCTGAAGTGGAATTGTGCACATTGGGCCCAATCCTTAACTGGTGTAAAATAGTTTTGCTTTAAAGAGCTACAGTAATTTATAGGTCCCAGAATCTGGCCCACTGTGGCTTTTTTTTTTTTTTTTTTTTTAACTTTAGTACCGTTCTCTGGCTTACTGGAAGCTGTTTTAAATCAGATATTATGGCTACCAAAATATATGGAATTTTAGATAAGCATCTGATCCAAAATGAACAGTATAGCTATAAAAGTAATTTGAAGAGCTGTAAATTCAGGATTGCGTATCCCTGATATTGTTGCAGAGTATTAAACTCTTGCTGCTAGAGATGCTATCCTCTAAGTGGAAACTTATCTTCCTTATGGGAAAGATCACTTCATGGAACTCTCGGCTGGGAAAAGACCTGGAGTTTTTTTTTGTTGCTAAAATAATAAGTAAAAAATCCCAATACATAAAATTAGTTATAGGGATATTTTCCAGGTGAAAAACCTTACTGGAGTACTTGGCTCCATTTCTGTGAGGCATGTGACCTTTTCACTCTATGTCAATGATATTTTTATAGAGTGTGTGAGAAATGTGAGCATAAAGAAAATTCCTTAAGATCATTCAATTTTTCTTAAAAAAAAAAAGTAAAAAGAAAAATCTCTGAATCTCAAAACAACATATACATCTCCCTTAGTGAAACTGTATTCCTGTAAAGGATGATAGCTAATACAGAAGAACAGAGAAAATCCACTTGTGATATGTTACCATAGGTTCGACAAATACAATCTTATCCTTCAAGGAGCAGAGAGTCCTAGACTGTAATGGAGGTCAAAGGAAATCTAAGGCTTTCAGTCCTTTAATAATTGTACCCGCCACCTCCTGATCAGCATGTTAAAGAGAATACGTGTATATGTATTATGTTTCTTAGAAGATAATTTGTGTTTGCAGCAACCTACTAAATACCAATGGACTTCACTACTATTGCTTCTAAATACCTGTTGATGTTGGTCTCGCTGTGAGATAAGTGAGGGTAAAATGGAAAGAGAAATAGTTGGTCAGTCTTGGTTACCAAAGTCTTGAGAAACTGGGGGGGGGGGGAGATTGGGCTTTGACAGGTCAGTTTGAGAATGTGAAGAATACTAGAAAATGTGATCCGCAGAAAGCACCACTGATTAAGAGCATACAGAGACGTCTGCAGTGATGAAAATGCGGAGTCTGTGCGTCCCTTTTGCTGAGTGATATTGCTACGAGGTATCGGCACACACAGTATGGTAATAACAATATTGTATATCTGTTCCTATAGTGCTAGTAACGGTACCTGTCAAACATATCATAATGCTGAACTATCTGTTTCATCATATAAGTAACGGTCCTTACTACAATGGCTATTGTATTTGTACAATAGAAAGAAAAGCCATGCTTTATTATATTTCAATAATAGAATAAAACTTTGTTCTTTAAACTGTTTTTCTGCATATGGAATAAAGTTTCATCTGTCTCAGCTATAATTAAAATAATGCAACTACAGATGACTGTCATGTCACTGGCTGATTCTTTTTAAGATTTTTTTATAATAGTCCATTAAGTGTGTAGTCTGATGTGCTATGAAACACTGAAATAGCAATTACCAGTCATATTATTTAACTGCTACTGAGAAACTGTTTTCTCAGTTCTTTTAAAGTACAGTACAGCTACTGCTAGTATGTTGTTAGTTAAATTTCAAATATCCTGAAAGTGATGCGGACAGAAACGCTGAGATTATTTTGATGTGATAGCAAACTTTGGTGATGCTCCAGGTTCCTTGAAATCATGTATTGCTTGGGCTTATTGTTACCTGATTTTAACCCTTTCATGTTCTACTTTTAATGTGTCATATACTCTTTGTTAAGACATATGGTTCATCTTCTGTATGGAATTGCTCAATGCATGAAGATGTATGCCACAATTTATTTTGTGTGATATTTTTGAATGTGTGCATGTGTCAAGCTGGTTATAGATTGGTGATGATAAATTGGTTTCAGTAATCTGTATCTTATTTGCATTAATACTGTAGCAGTAAGAGCATACTGTGGTCAGACTTCATGATCTAAGATAGCTGTCTCACATCTAATTAAGCAGGGTCTGAATGAATGATTCTCCGGTATGGGTCATAATTAAACTTTTTGTTTCTCATCTTCAGTGTGATAAAATACTTAAGGGACACACTAATGCATGTTTGCGTAACTCCTGCTAATCCGAATGGAATTTGAAAACTAATATTGAGAGGAGATGGGAGAAGGGGCTGGACCTGCTGGGTTACGGGGGTTTGTGTCAGGAATGTATCTTCATGCTCTCATTCAAGGTTGTGGTTTTTTTTCCTGATTTAGAACAACGGCTGTTCACTTTCTAATATGTTGGAAGTAACATCCTTATTTTCCTCTGAGAGGTCTTTCCCCTTCTGTCTCCTCCACTCTAGCATACAAGCAAGTCATTAATAAAAAAGCATTTATACAGTGAGCTTGAATTATCACTTAATAAAACTATGAGAACTGTACTGCTGCAAAGATATTCCTAGAGAGTACAACAGATGTTACCGTGTGTACGTTTCTTCTGGAGATGTGGTGAGGGGAAGAGCCAACAATTACTTTATATTACTGAATGACAGCAGAGGGTGGATGGGAATGATAAAGTTATATGCAGAAATTATTAAACCTTGACAATAGTATCAATATTGACATTTAAAATATTATGAACTGATAGCCCTGCTGTACAAACTTGTGTGATAGCTGTGCTTTTAGATGAAAAGTAGCTATTTATATACCTTACGGCTCAGTGTGGTCATGTTGAAAGTATGAACTTACTCATCACAGATTCTGAGTAAGTGCAGGTTAACGTCCTCTGCCTTCTTTAGAGCTATCTGATTACTTCAGCCTCCTGTGTTGACACAGAGAAAGAAACAGCTAGATTCTATGCTGGAAGAATAAGGTTTGCAAGCACTGACTGATAGAAGGTATCCCATTGTGCTACCTAAACCAAATTTTAAAAAATCAAGCACCCTTTTCAAGTAAAACTTGAGAAACATAGAAAGGAACAGCAAAGATGAATCTGAACACACTTGAAGGTGCACCATTTACTTTCAAAAGACATCTTTCCCATCGCTCGTGGATAGCTCTGCCATGAAGAGCGATATCAAAAGACCTCAGGAAAGTAACTATTCTTTTATGTCTTTGGGAACTCAGATGCTTACAAGGTTGTTTCTGAGAAGGAAAAGAATTGATCCTATTTTCAGTCCCTTGTTGTTGGCATTTGTGGACCACATCACTATATGCAGTATTGTAGAAATAGACCTTCAGTATACGAATACAATTCTGTTGCCTCTTGCAGCTCTAAAAGAATAGTGCAATGTTGCTGTATGCAAACTCAGTTTGGACAATATGTTTTTATGACTCCTTTCTTGCACTCTATAAAATTGTTTTATTTAAAATACATATGGAGTTTGCTGAAGATCTTTAAACCTGATTGGTAGGTCATCTGAGTGATTAAAATGGAGAAATTAAAATTTAAAGTAGTGTGTATTGTTTTTTATGAACATAATATAGGCTTAAAGTCACCTGTGATAATTTGTGAACTAGATATCCTCATTCAGTCAGAAAGTTGCTGGGTTTAAACTAGCAAGATTCAGTTATTTCTAATATGGAAGGAGACTGTAGATTTGCTAACTCTTCAGATGAACGTACATTTTATTTACAAAATAGAGTGGATTTGTGTTTACTAATGTTAGATCTGCAGCTTTATATTAACTACATATCTATGCTGGTGCTTATTGAACATACTATAAATAGGCAGATACTCTATTTTAAAGATAGTAATTTTTCATGTCTTTATAGAATTTCTGATAATTCTTTATTTCTTACTCTTTGCCTTCAATAAAAGCTGAAATAAATACATTTTGGAAACTGTTCATGCAGCAATTAACCTTTTTAAATCATTGATTTTCATTTTATTCTTTGACTTTCATTCATTTCATTTCATACTCCTGTCCTGTGAAGGCTACAACACTGGTGTATTTTTTCACATTCAGTTTAAAAACTTTAGAGGAACATTAATTTAACTGATACCATGGTAGTGCTATTGAGAAATTTAATATATTATTCAGATTAATATTAGTGTTGGTAGAGAGCTGAAGCTGAAAGTCAGTAAATCCTGCGTAACAAGGGATGTGAAGCACTTCTCCGTATTTGGCCCACAGCATTTGTCAACGTGACGGTCATATCAAAGGCACACCCTAATACGCAGAGAACGTCTTTGTTGAGACACATAGTTAAGTAAGTTTGAGAAGCCTTTGTTTTAAGCTTTTTTTTTTTTTAAAGTTAGATGGAGGCAAAATCTATCTCATCATGTGCTTACAGAGACTGTGAATAACCAGCGTCTTAACAAATGACATTTTTAAAGTTTTCACTAGTTAGAAATGTTCAAAGAGTCATAATGTGATATTTCTTTCATCACCAACCAGATTATCCATATGGTACAGAATAACAGACAAACTGAGACCAATATTCATTTGGAGTAATAATTTTTACCACTGATTAAGGAAGGATATTTTGTTATTGAGTAACCAGCAAACACACTTCCCCCCCCTGGATCTCAGCTGTTTAGAGATAGTAAAACTCGTTGCTTTCATTCATGACAGGCAAGTCGTTTTTAGCCAAAGTTACTATTCCTTTCTGTTTCAGAGCTGCTACCACAGCTGCAGTTTGAGCCTGAAGGCTCTGAGTGGCTGAGATAACATCACGAATAGTATTGCATCTTAGCAAGTGCAATTCAGGTTTCCACTTTTGGGTGCTCAGTTGTCGAAGGCGTTGAGGCCCTGCAATTGGTATTGACTGTGGATATGCAGGTGTGCAACAAATCTCAGAAGCCAGGTGATGGGTGTTGTAAGGAATTTCCTCAGAAAATGGTAGGCATTAGCTTTACTTGTACTTCTTAAATGCTACAACCTCGCTCTGGAAGTATTAATGCTGTATGATAGAGTAAATAGGGCTTTTGATTTTTCCTGGTGGTTCTAAGAACACAATTTAAATTCATCAGGACAGAAAATTGTGTGTTATGTAAAGGTATAAGGAATAATGACTCATTTGTGATTTTTGGATGGAGGAAACTTTAAACTCAGTTTGTTACTGTGTAAATGTTCCAAGGAGCAAAATGCAGCATAGATGATGCTGTTCTAATTGCAAAATTTCCCTTAGTTACCTTCTCCCTCCTCCTGATCCGCTTCTCCCTTCCCCCTCCCCCCCATGGCTTTTTTAAACAATTATGAGCATTGTGCTCCTTAATGGTGCATAGTTACTGTAAAGATAGATGTCCTCAAATAATGAGTTTCTAATAATAATCAGAGGGAGTTAGATGAAACTGGTTTTGTACAGAAATCTTACAGTGTGAAAAAGCACACCTAAAATCCTGAGATATATTTACAGGAGCTAAGCCTATTTACAGAGAAGTAACCCAATTTTGTATCTGTGCATGTGTGTGGGGAGGGGGGAGTAGAGGCTTATGTTTGTATGTGCCTATGTTTTTGTCCACTTGCTTTAAAGACTTGAGAAGAAGTTTATTTTTTTTTTTTTAGTACAGATTTCTATTTTGCTTTCTGATAACAGAATATGTTTTAAAATCACAACATACTAATTAGCTTCTGTGTTTACACTGGAAAGCTTATACCCCTTCAGATGACTTCTAGCTGTGCTCTTCTTTCCCTCTGTTGCTTCACCCCACCCCTCTGTCTTTTTTTTTTTCCTTATGAGGTTTATTACATGAGATTTATTGCTTTCTTCCTTGTTCAAAAGTTCTGAAGGGAAGTAAATGAAAGTGCTAAGTACAGTGACAGATAATTGTTAATTTAATGAGTTATAACTATATTGGCTAGGAAAAATACTTTTCCTAACAGATACTGGATCAGCAAGGCCATACAATAAACAGAGCGAAATAGTTTAACTTATGATTTAGAAATACATATGCCATTTAAATGGAAACAAACCCCCAAATCTCCCACATACCTTTTGGGGTTTGGTGAACAAAAATCTCACTTGTATGCTACAAATTCCCCTGGGCCTCAATTTGCAATACCATTATTTAAGCCTGGCTGATACAAACCCATTGCAGAGAAATAGAAGCTCTCCTTCCTGGCTTTTCAAAGCCATTCCATGCCCCCCTCTCCCTGCCTGCCCTCATCCCCCAGCCCCTCTGCCCCATTCCCAGCCTCTCAGTCTTAGTCTGCCACTGTGAAACTCCTTTGTATTTTAAATATGTAGAGACACTGTGCTTCTAAAACAGAAAAAAGTGCCATTCTGCATGGTCTCACTGACATCTCTAGCAACACACATGTAATTCTATCTTCTGACTACGATCAAGGCTATAATCACTTTAATATCTGTTGTGTCCTCTACCAGGTGACCTGCAGTCTTTCATTGTAAAGATAAGAGACTCTGATATAATAAGTTATTTCTTCTACAAGTCTGATCTTATAGAAAATACTAACCATAAACTGAAGAGAAACTTGTGCCCACTTCATATGCTCCCGGGGTGCCAAGTTCTTGGGATACCTGCACGTGGGTACAGTGCTGGCATTGTCAGATGCTCAGCTAGAACCTGTTCTGGAGCAGAGCTGGGTTTGGGGTTGATCCCTAACAGGTAACAGTAAATACAGGAATCACTGTAGCTTGATGCAGCATTGAGTACTACAACTGTATTCATTTTGCTGCTAATAAAATGGCAGTCTAGTTTCTCATTAAGAAGCTTGACTTTTTGAAACAGCAATTGTGGTGCAGTTCTGAGCTTTTCAGTTAGTACCTGTTCGTGGGAAGAGCTAAGAAATACGGGAACTGCGTTCCTGAAGGTGGGCGGAAGGATGGTGAGTAATACATGCCTTGGCCTGGCACCTGCCATGGCTGGGTTTTGTTGGTTCTTTTTTTCTCCCTTGCTCTAGTTTTGAAAGGTGGAAGATATTCTGATAAGCAGAGGGGAAAAACCAAAAGGGAAAAATACTTCTGAGCAAATCATTACAGCATATCTCAATGACTGTGCTCTACACTTAGATTTAATTAGAAGACAACTGCACTGGAAAACTGGTCATTTTAGTCATAGTTAACGACTGGTTCTCTCCTACCCCCAATCAGAACCGATTATGTGCTATGTTGTATAATGCAATTTCTATGAGAAAATTAAGTATGAATAGGCATGATAGTATTATGTAGTTGCAATAATGAGGTTTTCAATAATGATGTTAATTTATCATTTAACTATCCTTCTTGTGGTGAAAATAACTATTTTCCATGTGGTGTTTCCTTTTACTATGTATACCAATCAGTATCAAATTGGGGTATTCTGTAAATGTTTCCAGCAAAAGACTGTGACTGGATAGCTATTAATACGTTCATTATGTGGTAAAAAGGCACTGAAAGAAGTGAAACCTTGTATACCCGTGATTCTTATAGGATAACTACTTTCAGGAGGGATTTCTTTTATGTTGTAATGTAATTCACTAGTGTACAGTTTCGGAAGTGTCAGTGTTCAATGTTGGATTTCAGGCAAGCAAGTTTGTTTCCTAGTTAGCTGTAATAATACTTAGTTGCTGTCAGCAGTAAGATAATAAGGATAAAAATCATGTATGGTTTGAGGGGAAAAAAAAAGTCTGTCCATTTGCATTTGTGCACTAAATTCCACTTGGTGATACGCTTGTTGGGCTGAGCTGTTAAGTGTTCTGTGGGCTGTATTTCAACTAGTGTATGATTGACTAGGTATATTAGAGCTTTTTAGCTACTGCCAATGCAAAATTTGACCCTGGTTTTACCCTGAGGTGTTTTTGCCTCTAAAAAGATAATGCGCTTTATGACTACACAGGTGGGTGGTAAGAAAATTTATCATCGTTGTTTGTAGGGTGTGGCTGCATGTTAGAGTAAAAGTATTCTGAACCTGAAGTGATGCTGAATAGATTTTATATTTTTTATTTTGATTCCAAAGCTCACCTGTGGGAATTGATATATCATCTTAAAATTTCGAATTTACATTTTATGCACTATGCCAAAGCACCCCTGAGCTCATTAAGCAAAGACTTTTTCAATTATATCTTGTGTTTATGCATGTGTTTATACTTGACAGGAATCCTTTTGAGGTTTGGTTTGCTATATAATACTTACAGTGTGTTGGAGTACATAAAATATGCTTAAAAAAATAGAAAGAGTGAGCACTGCTTACAGATCTGGTTCTGGTAGCTTCCTCTGTATTTTAGTAGCTTCTGAAAAGCTCCTTTGCCAGGCACCCAGCCTCCAGCGGGCACGCCGATGGCCTCTGCTGCCAGGCCCTCACCCACACAGCCGCCTGCAGAAAGTCTTAACTCTGGCACCTATGCAGGGAATCCCGTTTGGGTGGCATAGTAAAATCTCTGTGTGTATTCCTTGTTATTCCTGGAGTTCTACTACAGTAAGTGGTTTGCTTTCCTTTTCTTTTTCTTTTTTTTGATCTGGGGGAAAGCTTTTGTATTTTTTATGCTGTTTGCTTTGTTTTTTCACTCTAGTGGTGATCTTCATGAAAAT
The DNA here is from genome assembly GCF_030867145.1 of Opisthocomus hoazin. NCBI lineage: Eukaryota > Metazoa > Chordata > Aves > Opisthocomiformes > Opisthocomidae > Opisthocomus > Opisthocomus hoazin. The sequence continues at coordinate 20,800,522 of NC_134422.1, read as the reverse complement.
AAAGACTCAAATCCACTATGGCATAATCATGTGTCTCACAGTTATTCCTTCACCTGGTAGAAATCTTTCTTTAGGGATGCGCTACTCTTTACTGTAGTAAAGACTACAGAAGACAGTGCACAGTATTTGAGACTTGCAAAATTAGGTACTAAAATTTGTTATGTACTAAAATCTAGATAATAAATCATTCATGTGGGATTAAACCCAGTTAACCCTACTCCAGTCCCCTAGGTTCAATTGCTCAACCCTTTTGTATTGTGAAATGCCATCGTACAGTTTTTTGTTCTCCTATGGACTATTGTTATTAATGTTGATATTTATGTGAAGTCATACTTGTTCTCTAGTTCAAATGTTTGACCGTGGTTCTCTACTCGCATGCATCACCCCTAGAAATCAGAGGGTTTCAAATTAATCTGATAGTCTGCTTCAAATTTTCCTTAGATCTACTGAAATAGAACAAAAGAGCAAGTATTCTTGAATTTGGTACCATGAAGTAAGACATGTCCCATTCCATAGTTCAGTTTTGGTCTAAGAACGTGTCTTTAGGGAGGAATATATATTAAAGAAAACTTTGTCGCACAGTGTCATTAACCAAGTATACAACCTTTCCTAGAAGTGTACTGGTTTAACTTGTGTGCTTTCTGCTTGAGCATTTTTAAATATTATTTTGCCAATTTGAACTGAAATGTGATTGGAGCATGTACACTTCAGAAGGAGGAAAAGGATCTCCTGCTATGACTTCATTAAGTCCTCTGCATAGTTTAACAGATAGGCCTGTTACTCTGGGCAAACTTTGCGTTTTAATTGCATCAATAGAGCATTTTAGCTACACATTTATTGTTGAGCCATGCAGCTTAACTGCATTGTTGAATTTATGTTTCTGTACAACATAAGGAAAAACTGAGAAAGAATCCAGCAAAAGTTAAGGGGATTGTTTTTGTTTATTTTGCAGGTCACCTGGCCTATAATCAGGAGACCTATGCTGAATTCGCATCTAGCTTTCCAACATTTTCTTTAAAAGTAATTTAAAAAAATACTGAAAAGGTGTTTGGTATATGAAGTGTACGGTATCTGCTTTACGGGTGATACTGGACCAAATTTTGTTGGTGGAGTTTGACAATAACCCGTGAACAGTTTGGAAAATTTATGTGATAAGTTCCTAGGTTGATGCAACCCCATACACAAAGTTTTCTATTGCCTCAAAAGGTCAAAGAGTTTTTGTCCATCTAAGGATAATTACAGTTTATGGAGATTCTGGAAAAAAAAAAAATTTCCAAGGCAGAGCACAATCTGTGAAAGTGCTAGGTCATACTTTTTATGTCTTGGTCGCCTGTGACCAACAGATAGTTAACTTACTGGAGAAATAATGGTGACATTGTTTTGTGATTCATCTAATCCGCTTTTTCCCGAGGGGCTGAGACAGTCACTAGTGTGTCACTTCAACCTTGGCATACACCCAGGTTGCAAACTTGTTCCTTCATTTGGTGTCTTGTGTTGGAGCTGTGCAGTAAACTGCCCAACATACAGAAACCTTGATATAAAAGGATGTGTAACACCTGGAGGGGGGCATGGTTAACCCCTTTACAAGCCTCATCTCTGCAGGGTTAGGGGTACTCTTAGAATAAGCTTTAGCTGTCATGGAAAAGGGCTGGAAATATAGTTAGGGTGTCTGGTCAGTCTTAAAAAACCAAGTTTTTTGATGACAGACGGGTTTGCCATCAGACTTTCCCCACTGTTCTGCCTGGGAGAGAGTAATCTCTTTTTCCTAACTGCCAGTAGAGGATTGGTATCATCCATGCATATCCCTTGTTCCTGCCCCCCAAACCTCAATATTCTGGGCTCTTTTCTTCCACCCAGTCAAATGGGTGGCTTTTCCAGCTTGTTCTGAAAGCCAGAAAAATCAGGCTGTGTTGAAGTGAGTGGGAGGAAGCAAGTCCGAGCGCCAGCAACGTCCCCATGAGGGACACGGTGCCTGTGGTCGCTCCCGGGTGCTGGTGAGGTGCCCGCTGGAGGGCCTCCGCGCGCACCACCTCTGGCACCGGCTGGGCAGGCAGAGCTGACTGACTCTCAGATGGATCAAAACAGCAGGGAAAAGGGAATGTGCTGTGAATGCATTGATACAGTTCACAGGATTTTTTTTTAAAAAATCAGTTATGTGGGGAAAATAATTCAAATTAATTTTGATGGGAAGTATTAAAGCACCGAGCAACTCAAATGTAAGCTGAACGGATGGTCTCCAATTTTTGTTGCTGGAAGGGTATGTGTCATGTCTTTGGTATGAATTTAGAAAAGTGTGAATTTTGTCCTTGTGGTGGAACATTGTACCTCTTAAATGTAGCAGAGGGGAGAAAAACGGAAAAAGGATATTTTTTTTTTTTGTTCCTCCTGAACAAATGAAAGCAAGAGCAAAACCATCTTCATTTTAGAATTCAGGCTCCAAATTTCTCTTTAAACAATTTTTAATAGAAACAGTAAGTTATAAATCATCTAAGCAATTACCTGAACACAGAAGGAGTGGGGCCTAGCCTGGGCTTCAGCCCCAGATGTTTCTGGACTATAATAATGGCCCAGCCCAGATATTTACAGCTTAATTTCTGTTCATGTGCACTTGTCCATAAATGGTTCCTTTTCCATTTCCAGTTCAACAACTGAACCGCTTATAGTAGAGAGTGATTTAAACTTGAATGATGGCAAAATGTGAATAGAGACAATTTACCTTTGGAAGCTTTAAAGTCCATTTCCAATATTTAAAATGTAAGGTAACTCTTGAATAGAGAATGATTGATCAGTAAGTGCTCCCCTTTAAATGTTACGTTCTTTTTTTTTTATCTATGTGTGTGTATAAAATGTGATTTTACACTTTTTTTTTGCTTAGCTTTGCTGCAGTTCAGAGCAGAGTCTTTTTTTTTTTCCTTTTAATGCTATGCCATCTAGCACTACTTGCATCGCAAGCCAGTGTATCTAACCTCGCTCCTCTCCCCATTCCTGTCCTCACTGCTCCTCCCAACCAGCCCCATGGCTTGAAACTAAACAAATTGAAAATAATGATTGGTAACCATCTGCTGTGCTGAAATTCCACGTACAGCAGTTAACTCCATTTTACAAAACAACTTCAATCTAGTGAATTACAGTGCAGTTCTTGGTGGCAGCAGATAGCAACAAGCAGTTTCGAGTTCCTCTAGACAAAGCGGTTGGCGTAGGGAGCATTATGCAGAGGCATTTGGTGGTGGTGGGGATACTTTCACAGTCAGACAGTTCAGTGATTACACTGAACGCATTTGAAACTAGAGAGAGTCTAACCACGGACTAATTGTTTCATCTGATTAAAAAAGAGGCCAGTCCATAAAACTCTGCAGACAGGCAATCTTGCAAGCGCGTGCCCTTGAGTTTTCTTTTCTGTTTCTGCAGCTGTAGGGCCACGCGACGACTGGCGTGTTCGCCTCGCAGTCACTTCCATGTGACTTGTGGAGGGCCCACTGAAAACCTCGACCGAAAACTAGATTGCGTAGCTGGTCAAAGTGTACTGAAGAACAGTAATTATTCATAGAGTTTCTATTGAAGAAACTCTTTTATTGAAGCAGAACGGCAACAAGAAGCACTCTAAATAGTGACGGGCTGCCAAACAGCAGATATTCAAATAGCGACAGACTATGATGTAATATTCAAATACGTACTATTATCTTCTATGTTTTTAACTCAATTTCAGTTATTTGAGCTTAGGTTTTGATTGTGTATAAAGAAAGTTGCTTAAAATGGGCAGTATATGGAGTTCAAAGGACTCATACAGTTCATAAATTCTCCGGTGTCTAGTGGATTTTTCATCAGGGAGACTTCCAATAAAAATGATCTATTTTAGAAATAATATTGTTTAGTAGGTTGAAATGTGGTGTAATAAAATTAGACCTTCAGTCTTCTAAAGTTACTACTTAGATGGCACCCTTGGGATGGTAAAATGGCTGTATAAGCAGATGAATCAGACAGTTTCACTGATGGATACATTTGTCAGTCCCCGTTACAGATATAATATATTCTTATATCTGTAATCCTGACACTGTTACATCCAAATGAAATCAACATGAGGTTGTCATCTTTAAGCAAATATGTTAAGTGTTGTCTTTTGTGTTTTGGATTTGAAAGAAAGGGGCCCAAGGGAGCCAGCATCATGCAAATGGAACAAATCCCATTTCTTCTGAGCTGTGCTGTTTCCCCCTTCATGGCAGCTGGCTGTGTTATCTTTGTGTGTTTCTCTGAGTGCTGACAATTCTTTCAGTGATCTAAGTTAGGGCACATTAGAAAGTGGAAGCAGCTGTCTGTCGTTATACTGAGAGACGTGTTTGCTCTACTGCAAAGATGAAGGACCATGAATCCTTGACACACTCTGTCCCCCCTCCCCCTTTACTTTCCAACATGATCAACATTCAGACGCACAGATTGTCTGCTTGGACAGTTTTTTGTTCTGACTGACAGCATCTGGCATAGACAAATTTAAAAATACATAGCATGCCATGCTTGGAATTGGAACATCCCTTCTTTATTAATCTTCTCATTTAAACCATTCATTTACATTTCAAGAAAGGTTACAGCCTGATATGGTTGAAACATTTATTTTAAATTAATAACCTCCTGATGAAATACCTTGAATGAGCAGCAAACAGTCAGTGTTCATTAAAAATTACACCTGATTAATATGGCCTTGGAACTGTTGTGAAGACATAAGATTTCCCATTGTCTCAATCCATAATAAAAAAAAAAAGAAAAAAGGGGAAGTGTTTAGCATGTGTGAGTGTGTGCAATTTTTTTTTTTTTTTACCACGGAGCTAAATGAGAATAGTGTTTTCAGTTGCAACCCCCCATCATTTTCAAGAGAACCATGTTGTAAAGGAGTAGCCTTTAAAATGCTATTTGTCTAATTAAATCTGATTTTGCTGGAACAATACATTTGAAGGAAACGCCTAAACGGTGTTTTGTTTTGTTTTATTTTATTCTGCTAAGGCATTTACAGTTTGAGAGACAAGATGCTTTATGATTTGATATAATCTGAAATCCTATGTATATTTTTTTCTGTTGAGAAGTATTCACATGTTTGTATACAACACTTTACTAGTAAAACAGAACTGCAATGGTGGGCCACCCACTAAAATGTTTATGCACATGCACATATGCACGCATACATTCTGTGCACTCTCATCTTCATCATCCAGGTTAGCAACACAGACATGCTTGTCTAGCATTTATGTAAAAATAATATGAAAATTGGCTGTACCAGTCAGCATATGGACTTCGAGTCCAGGAAGGGAGGAAGAAAAACCTCTTCTTGTGCTAAGCATTTTAGACGCTTTATATGACTGTGGATTGCAGCTTTAACTACTCACAGTACAGAAAAAAAAAAAAATCTTCCAGAAGGGGGGGCAGAACCCCCAGTATTACAGTAGAATAGAGGACCGTGCAAGTGCTTGGCAGTAAATATGTAAAACAAGTATCCTGGCTTATTTGGAGAGGAAAGAGGTGCTGTAGCAGACAGGCTCAATTAACAATTGTAAGCAGGAGAGGACTTGTATTCCTTCGGTAAATGTAGGAGAGGTCATTTGCTTTAGGATAAATTCTGACAAATTTCAGATATAGACATAAAGGCTGGAATAAATATGACAATAGATTTTCAGTTGCACATCAAGTATTTTGTATTTGCAATGGCCATTTACATTTTTTCTCAGTGAATAGATTTCTTTTTTTATTAATGTTTTCCTGAATGATGTATTTTTAAATTAATTGACTGTGAAACAAGCACTGTGGGACAATAGGAATTTTAATACAGGTTTGAAATATCATTTATTCTTTTTAAAAAATTTTCTTAGTAGTGCCTAATCTATTTTTCTTTTTCTGGAGGAAGCACTAAGACGGTAAGTTTTCAGCACAGGTTTTACTATGCTAGTTATGTATAATCATAAAAGTGAAGTCAAATTTTATTTTAAATGAAATCACATTTTCCCCCCACAAACTGTTCCATTTATGTGATAAACTTCTATTTTGATTTTTTTTAATGACTAGTTATAAAGGCTTGTACAGATATGCATCTGTAAGCAAACTGGGAATAGGTTAGAGAACACAATTCCCTGGTGTAAAAAGCAAGGTTTAGCAGTAATGCTTTTAATCTGGACTTGCAGAGGATTCGGGAGCATCCATAGATCTGCTTCAGTAATTACCATACCCCAAGTGGCACTGGAAGAGACATTTGCCTAAAAACTTGATGTCTTCATTACACAGTTTACATTTTAATTAGAAACATGAAAATTAGTGATTCATACGGACAACTACAGTTTAAGTGGGTTTGCTCACCATCCAATAAATCATAGAGGGGAAAAAAAGGGGGGGAGGGGAAGAAGGGAAAAAAAAGGAAGGCACCCCCACAACCTGCATCTGCAAGGAGCAAACCCTCTCAAACCTTGGAGCCAGAATAAATAGTTCCCTAGGAATCATTCACGGGAATAACGTCTTGGTATCAGAAGCGGGTTACAATATGGTTTTTATTTTATCAGACATGAAATTTCCATGTAAATTAGCGAACATAATTTTATAAAGATAAACCTACTTGTACTACCTGCATACGGATGCCGTGTGTGTAGGTCACACGCAGGTAGCCTCCGTGTGCGTCTACATAAAACTGTAGCTGTCTGAAGGGGAGGGATTAGAGTAGGAGAATTTTGGCAGTGCTGAGCACTACGTATGGCTGCAGGGAAGCCAGTTTAGCCCGCTTCAGTATGCCTCCATGAACACACGTAAACATTTGTATAGCTGCACACAGAGACGTATACACACAAACGCGCACGTGCCCCGCACGGAGACGTCGGCAATTCCCCCCGACCCGCGGGTATACCTGACAGCGCCGCGGGTATACCTGGCAGCCCCGGCCGCCCCGCCGGGGGCAGCGCCGCCCGCCGCCAGCGGCGCGCCCGGGGCCCGCGCACGGCCACGCCGCCCGCCCCTGGGCCACCCCCGCGCCCCCCCCGCAGCCCGGGCCGCACCGCGCCGCTGCGCGGGTTCAGGTCCCGGCTGCCGGCGGCAGAGCTGGGATTGCAGGCGGTGGCTCGGAGGTGCAGAGGGGGAAGGCGCTGGTGGTCCCGAGTGCTCAGCCACCGCGCCGGCTCAGCTCTACTCCCCCCCCCCCCCCCCCCATAACTCACTGTCTTACCCCCTGCGTTGCCACCCCCGTTCCCTTATGGTCAAAGTGATGACATGCAAAACCGCGTTTCATCTTTTAAGAATACCTTACGGGTCGTATTCCCTCGGATTTCAGTTTGATCCGCTCGATCGAAAAAAAATGTTTTGCTTGCTTGGGGGGTCGTGGGGGAATTGTTTTCTACGCTATTAACTTCGTGTTATGTTAGTTCCATACAGGCTGTTTGGGCGTTGTGCAAATAATACAGGGGTAACCAGTTTCTTCGAATGGGAGTGTGAGCCTCGGCAGCAATAAGTAAAAACTTGTTGGTTTAATATCAAGGTCTTTTTCTGTAACCGAAAATAAGGAAGTTTCCTTCTCCCTTGCTTTTTGTTGGAGTCCTTAAGATTTGTAGAGTAATCTCTTTCCAGAACCCTCATTCTTCATTCTTTATTTTCTTTATCTCTATAAATTTGTGTATATATTTATAATTCTTCCTGTATACCTCGGATTTTTAGACAGTACATGATATACGTCAGAATAAGCATTTTATATTGGCAAATGTGAAACACCTTTATGAATTGTATTTTTGTTCTTTCATCATTCAAGTGGTATTTCTGAGCCAGAGAATAAGTCAACCCAGGTGTATCCTGTGGCTATTTTAATGCTTTATGTAGGCATTTCTCATGCCAAAAATAGACACTAGTGTCTCTTTTTTGCATTTGTTCTGATGTTCAAATAATGTTTCAGTTTATGTCAAATACTTTCATTTAATCTGAAGATATATTTTTCTCAATTTTTTTATCAAAAGTTATTAGTATTGTCTCTAATTCCTGGTAATTTGGCAGCACTGCAATGAAGTAGCTCGAGTGCACACTTTGTAGTGCGATTGACTTAGTGACAGTGCTCTGTCTTCATCTGTTCTTGTTTTTCTTTTTTTCTTTTTTTTTTTTTTAACCCCTCTTTTCGGGTCTGAGCATGTTCTAAATGCGACTAAACAGAGCTGTCTACATCTGCAAAGACAGAGACACGCTGCCTGCTTGTACATACTGCAAAATTCTAATAGTTTTGTGCTATCTGTTAAATTCAGTGTCCTTTTTGCATTGTGTCACAAAACAGTTGTGCGGTGAGGGGAGCTGGCTGCCTGCCAGCCATCGACTGTGAAATCCCGGGTACCTGAGAGCTTATCAGTTCTTTTGCTTTGTAAAAGAAAAAGTGATGAAAATGTTGGTAAACTGCCATGAAGGTTTAAGGCTGCTGGAATAAGGAGCCGTGTAATCAGATTGGAAAATGGAGCTTGAGGTTCTCCGCATGGGAAGCAGCCGCCTGTGGACCTACCGAGATGCTGCACGAGTGCCCGAGCTGACCACTTTGTTAGCAAATCAGCTTGTTTGCTGCAGCAGCAGGGTGGAACAGGCTAGTCCTTGTGATGGTATGTAACACGAGCAATATCTCTTGCTTGGTGCAATGTAATCAGCTTGCAATTAGCTCACTCTACATTAACCTTCTTGATATTTTTCCCTTTTGTGAGACTGTGCACTTTAAACAATTAACTATAGAAAGTAATCCTTCAAGCAAATCAAAGCAATCCGTTAATTTTATCACCCTGCTGAAAAAGTATCAGGTGGTCAACTGGTCTTCATCAGCTGCTGGAAATTCTCAGGCTCACTGTAGCGTGGAGAGGTTCTTTAACCCATTCACATTTAGAAAAATGTCAAGATTTTATATTTCTCATGTAACATAAAGCTGCATCGTGAAGCTGCAATTGGAATTTGTTTTAATGAAAAGCCTTGGGAGAGCCCTTTCCTATACAGACAGCTTTTACGCTTCTGTTTGTTTAGGCATTTCCATACACTACCTCTCAGAAAGCTTTGATGACACAGCCACTTGTACTGATAATTCCACTGCTTCACCTCCAGTGAACCTGACTCACTAAGGTTGGAGAGAACAAGGCTATCGTTGCTGATCTTGTGCATTGCGTTTTAATCCTCTGAAATAAAAACCAGATAATGGGAAAATTTGTGTGGTAGGCAAACTTCCTTCTAGGTAGGAGAGTAAAAGTTTTCATGCCATTTGTGGAAATGTGGAAGCTTGAAGTTTAGCTAAGGAAAATGAAACTTCATTCAAATTAAGAGTGCAGAACACGATCTGCCTTGCTGCTGTTTGAATGGCTCACCCACCCAAAAGTTCCTTTGTCTATTTGATAGTTTGGGGTTTTATTACAGGCTTGAATTTTCCAGAGTCATCCTGTGAAACGTGATTATTTATACCCTGGTAATACAGTAGAATAGGAATATGCCTGTTATTTCATGTAAAAGTTTGCTTCTATTTAAATAATTGTTTGACATGCCTTGCTAATTTCTAAATTTAAATCACTCAACAGTTATGCTCATATGAATAAGACCAGTGAAATTAGTGACAAAAATGTTTACGAATAATAATGCTGTGCATGAGCCTTATTCATATTACATTCATTATATGAAAATAAATACCATGGGTGATTTAAGGCTGTATTGAACAAAGTGATCCGAAACTTCTGTCCAGATGTTTTGTTTAGAAGACATTGGAAATAGTTAGCAGCTAAATAGTTGCCGCCCCCCACAAAAAGTCTTTTCAGTCATTTCATTGAATTCCAGTAGATCAGAGCAATAAACTGAATTCATATGTGATCCGCTTCTACCAATGATACCTGTGAAAGCAGTATTGACTGGCTGTCTTAAAGTCATCTTTTATCTCTCTGTAGAATGTGAGCATGTTTTGGAAATACAAAGCCATATCCTACTAATCACACTACATTTATAATATTTTAATGTTAGCTTTGGCTTAGTTTTAATATGTGTAAAAATTCTGGAATTTATGTGCACATCTATTTTCTGTGTGCCCCAATTTAAAAAAAGATGCAAAAAAAAAAAAAATAACCTGCATACATCTTATGCTGCAAAGATCTACTTTATATTCTTTTAGAGGACAAACTCCATTAGATATGCACTTACTGTACATTGGATTGTAAATCTTACAATTTAATGGTAATTCAGTGAGCAGTTATTGCTTCTGTGGCCTTTTTTCTTTCTTTTTTGTCCCATCTCACTTGTGAAATAGGGTTACCCTTTACAAGTGTCACATCCATAGATTCATCTTTTGTACTCTATAGTTGTTCCTAGTGCATCATTCTAAGTGAAAAGAAAAATAGGAAGCCAAAGCTACAGGAGGGGCACTGGGGGAAGGGGTCTATACATAGAAATACAGCATATAGCAGCAGAAAGACCAAGGCAGTTTAACATCAATCTAACAGATTAAAATTTTGCTGTAAAGGTACATTTTCTTTAACCTCATTCTCATTCGTTTTTCCATACCACTGTAGCTGGCGTTTGAATTCCCAGGAAGCAGAAATGGTGTCTTCGTGATATGAGCCTTTTTGCCTTGCTTACACTGTTAATACTCTTATCCCTTTTCTGATATGAAATACTTTTTGTAGAAACAATATACACATTTGTAAAGAAATTATTAAAGGATTCTCCTTTTGAAGATAATGAGTTCTCTTCAGGAACTGCAGGTTACGTGGAACACAAATGAGCTCTAAGTGGAGGGATTTAAAGTCCTGCTACAGCATTTAATTTCTTGAGGAAAGGAGTTCAGTTCAAGGTTAGCCTGTTATTGTGTCACTGGCAACTACTTCTCTCATTCCTGTTCTTCTTCCAGCAGTACCACACAAAAGGCAGTCATTTTTATTTAATACGTAGGGAGGTATTAATCACTGCAGTGTTTTCTCGCAAAAATTTGTCTTATCAAATTCATTGTTTCACCACTCATGACAATAATAGGTGTTTAATTACTCAATAAGAGCAGTTTATAGATTCCATTTTTCCTGTTTGCTGGACAAATGGTATTGATTTTGTACTTTGATGCAACATGAAACTGTATTAAACGCAATTAGAATTCTAAGGCTGGCAATGTGTATCAGTTATGGTAACTGAGCTCCTTGCTAAAGAAACAGCATCTTCCAAATTTTCACTACATTTAAATTCCCAGGAGGAGAAAAGACCTTTAAGGACGTGCCTTTTATTACTCGAGTTCTTGGTGTGTTTTTTTCTTGTTTTTCACTAGCATTTATGATTGTTACAAATTTTGTCTTTTCAAGACATAGTTTATGCAATATTTTTTTTTATAATAATCCCTTTACAGTGGTAAATAAGTTGTGCAAATTCCAACTTCCTCAACAATTTTACCAGTCTTGTCCTACCTTCATGCCACACTTACTCACGAACAAGATTTCTTGTGTAAAAAATAAAAATTATGTCATACCCCAAGCTTGAGTTTGGACAGCAACATATTTATGAGACTAGGGAAGACAGCAGACTTCTTATTCTGTTTTTCCTACAGATTTCAGTTTTCCTCAAAGGGTGACTATTAAGCCAAATGTAGGTTTTTCTTTCTTTTTTTCTTTCCTTTTTTTATTTTTAGTGTTGTTTACTATTCTACTGTCATTCATGGCCTGTTATTGATATATCAATACCTGCATAGGCTTGAGCCCTTTCTTCAGGTAGGATTTTAGCTGATTTGCAAAAGTTGCACTCCGAAAATAGTTGTTCTATACTTCCTTTGGGGGTCAGTACATTTTTAATTACCATTCTTTTCTGCTACTGGTGCTTTTATAACAATTTCCAACTGGGAGTGTTTAATGTTTTCTTATTTTGTATTTGTTTTTGTTTCCAAAGAGTCAGAATTAAAAAGCATGAACTGAAGGTGAGCATACTCAAGTATCTGTATCTGAATCAAGAAAAGAAGAATGATTCCTGTCAATGTGCACTCAACTGTACAAACTTGTTTAAGTAACCAAATCTTTATGATATTTTGTTGCTTGTTGGTTTCAAGATACTAGGCAAATAAATTAGATGAAATCCTTAGTGTACAACTCCTGCTTTTTCTTCTTATGAGTTTTATTTCTAGGTTCTGCTTGGAGCCTATGTTTTTCCTAATTTAGCTCAGTTTGGATAATTCTTGAAAATACAGACAGAATTTATGAAAAGTATACCTTGATTCAACAATATTTTCGTAGAAAACATGTCACAGATAGAGATACCTGTGTTATATTTTCCTGCATCTAAATGCTTTCAAAGTACCATTCAAATAGAGACGGAAAATGCAAGTATTTGAAATCTCCTTTGAATTGCATATGTAGGTGTGGTGTGTGCTTGCTGGGGAGCGTAGTTACAAGAAGAAACCTCCATTGTTTAATCACCCATTTTTAAAGCAAGCAGTATTTTGCCCCCTTCTTTGGGAACCTGTTCATATTGCGTAATTTCATAATATGCATATTAACATACTTACATTCATGTGTTTGGTATAGTTTTTTCAAATATTTTACAGAGTATTCCCCAAACTCTGAAAATCTCTGGTTCTTTATTTAAGCTTGCTTTGAGAGCTTCAGTGGGACTATTCATGCTTAAACTTAAGGACATGCTTAAGCGCATTGCTGGGTCAAACTTTATACTGGGTGGGGTTTCTTGTTTCTCCTTTCAGACCAATGATTTATTTCCTATGTGTTCTGAATACCTTGGGCACCAATGGCTGATGCCGTTGTTTGTGTTCTAGGCAGTAGGTGAGGTGTTCTTCGCTTTATGAAAATCAATGCAATTTTCAATTACACGAACAGCAGGTAAGACATTAAAATTAAAAGGATGTAGGGCGCACATTCTAATCTGTGGTGATGTCTCAGCTATCCAGATGTTATGGGAAAATTGAATAAATGTAAGTGGGATTCTGAATAATTGAATATATTGTTCTTATTTATTTGGATTACTGTAGCACTTAGAGGTCTCAACCAAGATGGTGACCTTGTTGTGCTGGTATTGTAAAAACATGTAGTGAGAGACTGTTCTGCGTCAGAGAGGTTACATTCTAAATAGCTGAGACGAACAAAGGTTAATAGGGACACAAAGAGGCGCTGAAATGTGAAGAGACTTGCCCAAGGTCATATAGCAGGTCAGTAGCAGAGCCACGAGTTAAGCCTACATCTCCGGACTCCTATTGCAATGTCCTATACACTAGATTGCCTCCCCCATGATTAAACTATCTGCCTTTAATAGCTATTGAGAGAAGTAATTGTCTTTGATTTAGCAGGAAATTTTGGAAAGTGACATTTGACTCCATTTCTACTTGGTTCTTGCATGTCGTAGAAAATATAGGGATATATTTTGATAACATGGGAAAGAACATTAAAGCATGACTCTTACTTTGCTCTGCTTATTGCAAATTTAGTAAATACTTTCTGAGAGGTGGACGCTATTTCACAGAACGTTAGCCTCAACTGCTGGTGTTTCTTGCATGTTTGGTTTTCAGGTGTAGCATACAAAATCAGAGGTAGGGCTGACCACCTTGATTGGCTCTCAGGCAATAACATTTTAATTACTTCGGCCAAGCCATCCTGAAGCCTGTATCCTCCTTATGACAGTTCACTTCAGAAGCTACACTGCTTCATTTCAGTAACTTTATTACCATTTGGCTCAGAGATTGCTATTTCGCCTTGGCCACAGATTTCATCAGTTGCCCGGTTCACCTTTGTCCACACTATACTTGTGAAATGACCTGCTCCTTTAGTGCTTGTCAATAGTAAATTGCTGCATCCTCAGTGTCCAGGCTGAAGCACGGTAAAGAACACAACTCTTTATGAAATTACTGGATTTTACACTTAATTTTTTTGGATTAAACCTGAATGTGAAAAGTCTTAATTGCCATTTAATACCACGTAATTAAAGCACTGACCAGGTCAACTATATAAAGCGCATCAGTTTGAACTGCCACCTGATTAATAGGCTTGGTGATATAAAAAGTTCAGCACAAAAACGTGCTCTGCCAGGGTCACTGCTTTAATAGCTGTGGAAAGTGCAGTTTTTTGCTGTAATTCTGTTCTAACAATTGGATCAAAATAATAATTTGTGAGGTGTTCATGGTTGGCTTCTCCAGCATGACGTCAGGTGAATTGTTTGATTTTGATGTCAGTTAAATTGATTTTGTGGGATATATTGATGAGCAAACCGATTTGCCTCATCTTTTCTTAATTTCATTTACGTTCTCCAAAGTGAACCACCAAGGACAATTTTTTTCCAGCTTTCTCTTCCAGATGAGAGTTCAGTTTAGGGAAGGATAGAAGAGATAATGTGCATCAGTTGCGTGTCTATATTTACATCTGTTTACATACATACAACCATCAATTTCCTATAGCTCGGTGCTGTATGTACTTAGATGTGTGTTTGCCTGTGAGTGTGTGTTTGGGTGTGTGTGCACAGTTATACTGAATAGTTGCCTTAATAGCTGTGTTTTTATATCCCTGTGTGTGTATATCTATCTATCTATGTATCTCTCCCCATATTGTATTCTGTTATGAATGCTTTTCCTGTGCTATGTTTAGCCCCAGAGACTCTGGTCTGCACGATCATTTGAAAATTGTGCTGTGTTCACATTTAGTATAGTGGGGTTTTGTTTTGTTTTTTAAACACTTAACAGTTTATTGATAGGGCCTGGGCAAACTGCTGCACCTTCGGAGGACTCGATTAGCTTTTGCCAGGCTCTGTGTGCATGCAGCAGGCAGCTCATGCATTAGCAATTGCAGGATGGGAGCCATAATGATTTTCACCTACTGACGGCTCCGTGAGCATTAATTTTGACAACACCTTACAAAGTAGGTAAGCATGGTTATCCCCACTTTATTACCGAGGTCTCAAGAGGAAGAATTAAAGCCTCTGTCCTACTGATAAGTGTGCATGTGCTTAGCTCTTAAACATGTAGGCAGACCTGTGTATTTGAGTGGCAGAGCCTTCTTCAGCAAAGTTAAGGACATATGTTTTGAGCAAATTTTCTAAGTGAGCAGATTTCCATGTCTGAGCTGGGGTTTGGGTCTGCAATACTTAGTTGTGGCTTTGCTCTTCATACTTCAGCACCACTTCCAAATAAACTTACAAATAATGGTTTTTATTATTTACTACAATGATTACTTAATGTATAATAGCAAAGGTGTCAGCTGTCGTATTTCCAGTGAAGACTGCTGACAGTTGTTATTTGTTGTGAATTCACTTAGTTTTGATGTCAGTGTGGATCAGGTGTTTCATTTCGCTTTTTTTGTTATTGTTTTTGAATGCAAATTTTACTTTCACCTATGCTCTGTATAGTTACAGCACACAAGGTCCTTAGCTGAGATTTGGGTCTCTCTGTACTGGATGCCCCAGTTCTCTGTAAGAGCACGTGTGAAGAGGATGCAGTTAAAGGCAACAGAGATGAAGTCGGGAGAAACTGTTCTCTTGACTTTTATTACAACCTTGTTTGAAAGCCATGGCTGCAACAGCTCGCCCAGCTGTGAAAGCGGCTGATGTGCTTTTCCTCCAGCCTGGCTGGAGGTGAACCCCCCAGCCCCCTATGCAAGCCAAAATTTCCTTGGGGGCACTTCTTGGCAGAGCAGCTCTTGGGCTCCCTCACTGCCTCCTCCTGCAGTACTCTCTTGGGCACTAGGTGCGGGCTCTGGGGGCTGTGTGTGGGTGTTGGGGGAGCTGGGATTCGTTTCATCCCATCCTCCAGCCTGAGCCGCAGGAGTTGGTTTGCGTCCAGCTCTACAAATGGAGTGCTGCATGGGTAGCGCAGGACCATATTGCAAATAGTGCCATGTAGGGCTGGCACAGTTGCTACTGAGCCCCTGTTCCTTTCTCTCCGGATGCTTGTAAAGCTCTCCTTTAATTTGACAGTTGCAGAGTGCACATTTTAAATAATAAATGGGAAATCTGACTTCCACTCTGTTTTTTTGGCATTTGCTCATGATCTGCTTCTGTTAAGGATGAATATCTCCTGCTAGATGAGAACAAACAAGCTGATGTATGTTCACAGGCTCTGAGATAGTCTTCAAGGCAGTTACAGGTTGTTTTATCAACAATATGCCTTTCAGTTTTACTCTTAAAACAGGACCAACACAGCAATAAATTGAAACTTCAATTGTTGGAGTATTTCAGGTTCTGATAAATAGACACAGCAAGTCTAGCTATTTTTTAATATTCCTACTATGATGAAATAAGTTTAGCTGAATGATTCTGGAGAGATGAACAATTTCAGCATACTGAGCAAGGAAAAGGGAACTTTGCAATGATAAGTGATTCACTGATTAAACTATAGAAATTATGCCTCAGGCTGTGCTGTAGTTCGAACTTCCTATAAAACTGTGTTCTTTTAACAGAGCTGATAGATACAAGGCAATATCAAAATATCAGTCATTCAAATTTAAGCATTCATAAACACATTTCTGAAAGTGTTGCTCTGTTCTGCAGGTGGAAAACTAGAGGCTGAGTAAAGTTACTTGAGAGGCACAGAGATCTAGCGGACAGTGACTCTTGTGGCAGTCAGATGGGATTACTGAAGCTCCAAGGTTAACTTGTAAAAGGGTTAAATATTGAAAAGGTAGTGGGACCAAAAAGAAAAGTTTTATTAGTGTATTTGAAATTGTTTTCAGTCAGTAGCAGATTGATGACAATAGCACCAGCTTTCTTTTTTCAACTGGATCTAGGTTTACGAAGCATTTTCTTATCCTCTGGTGGAATCTGTTGGAAGTCTGTCCACAGAACTCCAGAATATCATGGCTGAAAAACCTGGACCACAAAAATTGGTGTGATGATAAAAAGAACCCATTGTTTTCCGAGTCCCTTGTTCCAAGATTTAGTTTGACAAGTTGAAAACAGCCCTCCTGTGATACATCACAGAACTCTGAAAAATGAGAGCTCAAGTTCTCTCTCTTTAAATGTGCTGGTTCATTACTCTTAGAGATTTAAAAAACTAGCCGCTAGCTTAAAATTGCTCACTAACTCATAGAGAACACTTTTGGTAGGAGCATATGTGTGAAAATGCTCTGTAGAACCTTCCCCTCTCTATACAAACAGAACTAAATAAACAGCAGCAGGGTGGGTTTTGTTTTTGTTTTTTCATGTTCTGGAAAACTCTCCCGTGGACAGACTAACTATATGACATTTTAGCCTGTTCTGAGAAGGCGAAGGTCAGTAACTGGAAAAAAAAAAGAGAGTTATGGTAAAGGTTGATACCAAATCTAAATAAATATTTGAATGCTCTGTAACAATTACAGCCTGTCGAATTTTTTGATGTATAAACCTGTTCCATACAAAGGAAGGTGCTGAGTGCAAATGTATTTCCACTGAGTGAAGTGAGTACATCTTAATTCTGATACCTGCTTGACACAGTTAAAAAAAAAAAAAAAAAAAGAAGAAAGAGTTTGATGAACAAAACATAGAATTGTTCAGTTCTATTAAGAAATGTCACCGTTTATCTAACTAAAACCATTAAGCCATAACCTGTATCTTTTCTTTCACCTTGGTGTATGTCTAGGGTAAAGGTTCAAACCAATCCTTTTCATGTACATAATCATGGGCTACAATTAATTACAATCTAGCTCTTTTTAAAAAGAATCCATTAAGAAATCATACGAGATGAACAACCACTAAAGTAGAAAATCTGATGCATTAAGAGTTACAGGCTTGCCATGTAAAGTTTGTGTAGCATTTAACAACACTTAGAAGAACATTAAGAGTAACTTATGTGTTACGGCATTATTCACAGAAATGAAAATTAATGGAAAAATATAACATACAACTAAATGAAGCCATGTCCTTCTCTAGTAGGAGAGAAAATTGATTGTCACTGTGCAGCAGGAAAGCCTTTGCATGATCTTTTGACAAAATGGAGGATGTTAGAGTGATTTACTAACTAGAAAGTGACCACACAATACAGCAAACCACTTGTTAATGTGGAAAAATTGTTTGTCTTACATTAAAAGAATACAAAATAAACAGAAGAAAAGTTGTTTGCAGTCCTGGAGGGAGATAAACTGGGTCTAAATAAGTTACCTGAGTTCTTGCATATTATTGCAGCTACCACAAAGCAGCCCGAGTAGGCTGCTTGCTAAAGCATTGGGTAGTTGAGGCTCATCAGCCATTTCAGGTACCTAAACAGTGGGTGCACTGACCAGGAATCTGGTATCTGGAGGACCTATGTGAGGTAGGAACATATCTCTTAAATAAAAAAATATGTTTGCTAACATAATGACCGTAACAAGCAACACGCGAGCTTAGACTGAAGACCTGCCTAACACTCCGTCTCTTGGCAGAGGTCAGTAGTGGGTGGCAGAGGAAAGCGTGAGGTGACAGAGGTGTGGAGCTACGCTGGAGCTGCAGGCGCGGTGGCAGAAGGAGCCTGTGCCCACCCCGCCGTTGGCACTGTGGGGCTGGACCCCGATGCTCAGCAGGGAGCTTGCCTTCCAGAGGGATGTAACACTGCTTGCACTGTGTAAAGCTATTGGATGAGAAATCAGAAAGTTTTAACTGATTCCCATGTAATGTCTAGCCATTGAAGCAGATTTAGGGAGGGCTTTTTTTATACAGCGGACAATTGTTAGTTATTAGCTGGAAATATGCTAATGAATCTAATAGGAATAGAATAAGAAAGGATTTCATAGAAATTGCTCAAACTATCGCACTTAATAGGCAGTGATAATCCTTCTGTAGTTTTTTTAATCACTCTGTCAACTTATAGAGAAGTAATATTTTTCCCCTGTCAAATTTCATAGATCGGAAATGTCTTAAAATTGTAATTTCCAGTAAATTTGTGTAGTTTTTCATAGGAATAAGTATGCTGCTGAGGGTACTGAAGTAGAATGTTTTTAAAAGGAAATAATTATAAAAGTAGAACCTTCCAAGACACAGTCTTCATGGATTCACTTGTGGTACCTCCAAAAAAGTTCTGCCAGAAAGAAATGTGGTATTTAAGACAGAGATAAGAGAATGGTAGACTTTATTATCTGAAAATTTTTTTGTTGTTGATGGGCTCACAAAGTGCAGCTGGTGTGGTGGAAGGAGATAGAGCTGCTGTATCCTAGCAATATTTAATGACAGTTAGGAGGGGCTGAGGAACTAGGCAAAGGTTTTGCAGTGGTTGTCCTTGGTCTGAAATGTCCCATGGGCCTGCTCATGGGACACTTGACAGGGAACCAGATCCTGGGGTTATGTTTCTGGTGCTGCAGGAGAGGGGCTGTGGGACACTGTGGTTGTCTGTGTCTTCTGGACGTTCACCTCTGCATCGTCCTCGCTCTGTCAGACTCCTCTACACCTTTTACTGTGTGGTGATGGTAGTGATTGTGGTCAGCTTCTGGAGGCAGGGGAGTGGTAAATGCAGTTTTATTACGTTTATCAGAGTTTTACCTCAGCTAAGTCAATTGTAGTTGGACAGAGAACTGGAAAAAATATGCGACTAGGGGAAACTACCATCAGTTTAAATTGCTTTTGCATTGTTTGCAGGATAGCTTTTCAGTAGCAATCTTTGTGTTGCTTATAGACTAAAAGCCTCATTCAAGAAAGCCATGTTTAGGTAAGAAACTTAAAAAAGTTCCAACTTCTTTGAGTTGAGATGCTCCCGTAGATGAAGTCTAGCCATGTTAATAATTCTTTTTTGACATCCCTGGTGTAGAGTACTTTGTGAAGATTTTTTTAGTGAAAACCCTTTTTCTTGCCTTTTTTCTTTTTTTTTACTTATTAGACTAGGTCCTGTGGTCACAAAAAGCACACGAATTTTTAGCACTGCCAACCTTCCTTCCTTTAGGTAAATGCATCAGGTTATGTGAAATCTCCCTTCTTAAAATAAAAGTATTTGTGTCATTTGTGAAGTCCAATGATTCAAAAGTCATCAGAACATGAAATAATAAACTTGCGTGTAAAATTACTAATGAGAAACAAAACATTTTCTGTAGCACTTAGATGTGTTATGGAAATGTTGAAGAATATTCTCTAATATGTTGCTGTGCCTTACATTTCTAGGTACACTGCAATCACTAAATCCTGGGAACTGGCTCCAAATATGTCAAAATTAGGAACCCCTTTGCATAACAGTCATGTTCAACTCTTCTTACAAGTTGGTAACTAGAGTATTTGGCCTTACTCTCCCTCTGTTGATTAGAAAATGCTATTTTTTTGACAATTACAGAAATATTAAAGCAGATCAAGCAGTTATTTTGACGAACAGCTTGAAACATTCTTGCCTAAATTCCACAAATAAAAAAGCCAACTAAATAATCACCCTCAGCAAATTTTCACAAGGACTTCAGTCAACCTTTATAAAGGATAATTACACTGGTGTTTTAACATGGGGCAAAGGAAATGATAAAATTAGGGCATAAGAGACATTATTCCTATTTTGAGAAGGTAGTAGGATAATTGGTAAGGGATTTTTATTGCCTTTTTATTATACAGAGGGGTTTTTTTGACTTTCACATGGTTGGATATTTTTTTTTAAGGCTCTTAAGCCTTGTGTTTAGTGGCATGAATCTGGGCAGAATGGGTAAGAAACTGAGTTCAGTGAGATCTCCCAATGTACTAATGGTACATTTTTGGAGTTGTGGATGTTTGTGTGTGTTTTAACTTTACAGCTTCCGTCACCTTCCCCCTCACGGACTCTCTCCCTGTGCCTTGTGTCTGGTGGATGAAGAAGCGTCCGTTTAAATGCTGCCAGCACTTTACCAGTTACTACATTAAAATAAGGACTGTGAACGGTTGGCTGGGGAAGGTCCATTGCTAGCTGGTGCCTTTTGGGGCACTGGAGAGAAATACTGGGTTACAGGGCTCTTACGATGTGCCTGGATCAGAATCAGCCCATGAATCACATGGGCTAAATTGTCTACACAAAATATGTTGCCCCGTACTGTCTACATAATGTCATGTAGTAGAAGTAAAATTACATTTGACATTTCACCCTTTCTTCTTCTTTGTTATGTCTGTAAATCAGGGCAAAACTAAATTTTTCAGTTTTGTAATGGCTTAATTTTACTGTTTCTATTAAGTAAAATTCCAGAATTAAAACGGCGATACTGCAAACATCTCACAGTCCGGAACTTCTTTCCCAGCGTTGCTGTAATACTGCTGTTCTGTACTATGCCATCCCTTTATGAGATCTAAAGATTGGGTTGCAGCTGCAAGGGCAAGCATCCCTATAGTTGGTACAGAGCTGGCATTTTAAAACAAAGTAACAAACATTGATTACATTTATTTGGCAGTTTTGATTTTTTCAAAAGAAAGGTTCTCTTTTTTTTTTTAAATTTGATTGCTTTCAATGGGTTTTGTTTTCTTGGCTTTCCTGTAGTTTTTGCAAACAGAGGTGAAGAAGGAAATTAACTTCCAGATTCAGTGTCTGTCCTGGTAATAATGTAAACCTGTGTTCTGAAGGAGAGTTTCACTGTTAGGGAATAACTGTGTAAACAATAAATACACAAGCAAGGGATTAACTCTGTGGGACATTTAGCTATTGCTGTATCGTCTTGGCCAAAGTATGTTTAAAAAATAAAAACAGAAAAAAGGTATTTTTTATTTAATCTTGCTTGCACTTATCCAGGCCCACTGTGATTAGTTTGAAATACTTAGAAATGATTTTGAAAGTAATCATTCCATGCAAAATACAGGCATAAATCCATAGTTTTGTTTTGTTTTTTTTTCAGGATTTGTTTGACAGAATTTCACCTAACACTCTATCCAAACCAGCAAGCTTCACTTAGTTTCAGCCCCAAATTACATCGTTCGACCCCAGTAGAAGTTTCCTCAATTTCAACAAATCGTGCCCGAGTTTTTGTGACAGTGGATAGATGAGGTGAGCTGATGAGGGTCTGGGAGGCATTGCAATCAGAGTGGCAGGTGAGGCAGCTCTCAGTGAATGGATTTGAAGGACTAAACATGAGGGTTTAGAAACCGAGGAGTTGCCATAGTGGATTACAGCCAAAGTCTGTCATGAAAATATCTCAAGCTTGTCAGTAGCTATCAGAAAAAAACATTAGAGAAAGCTGTATGAAGATCGTAGTAGCACTCAAAAACAAGCTGAGTGAGAAGAATTGTATCAATTAAGTCTAGATCTATTTTACAAAATCTGTGTTTCCTTAAGTTTTCTCTTGGTAATTTTAATCCAAGGCTGTTTATCTTGGTATAATTGAATTGCACACATCATCAGACTGGTATGAGCTTGCTTTTTTTTTTTTTCCCCCCAGCTGTGGATTAATGCAGTTAGACAATGCGTTCCCTGTGAACTATGAGTTATCAGCCAGAAGATACTGAGACTAAGATGAAGAGCAAGGACTATTTTTATTGTAATCAAACAGCTTAACAGATTTTGGTATATTTGTTTTGGGTTAGCTATAGTGGCAGGATAAAATTGTAGGGAAAGCTGAACCTGCCTGTACTAAAATTTGCTCTCAATATGGATGCTCTTACAAGGACTGGATAGCTGCAGAGGACTCACTTATGTGTTACAAATATGTATGATTCATTTCAATTGGTCTTTTAAGTTTTTAAAATTATATTTCTCCTCTTGCTGCACTGTTTTTGCCAGTGTAAAGATCATAGGTTTTATTTGATTATATTTTGGTAATCTGTTAAATGAGACTGGGTCACCTTGCACCATGCAACATTTCACTTCACTGCTAAAACTTAATGCCATCTTTTTATCTTTCACTGAGTGGATGTCAGAGGACATAGCATTAATATAAGACAGGCATCTCTAATATTTCATGAATGGCCTTTAAAAAAACCTCAAAAAACAAACCTACGAATTAAAAATTGACACTAGGCTAGTGAATTTAGTCACCTTTCTCAAATGTTGAATGGTTTTCCATTTATGTATCTCATCTATTACAAGACCTGTTCTTTGGCAGGCAAGGCTATTAGAAAGCACAGGTGGCTTCTCAGAGTTGAATATATTGTTTTTCTCTTGGGGTGGGGGGATGGAGAGATTTCCATGATTAAGTGGTCAAGAACTGAAGATAACACCCCAAAATAAGGCTGGTAGCTTTTCAGTGGGCTAGAGTTCACTATTGGAAACTGGGAGGCCTGACATTTTGTGCTTCTTTGTAATTTTTTATTTACCTCACTTTCTGTGCCTTAAAAAATTAGTCTATACTTTCCAGCTCTCAGGTAGGTTAAATCAAGATCTTATAAAGTGTTTTAAAAAAGTGCATACTATTAGTAAATTACAGGGCCTTTGCCTCCATTTTTTATATTTGGCATTTATCAAATGTACTATTCCAAAATCATGTGGCAATATATACAGATGTGGATAGCTATGTGTACATTTATATTTTTTTTTATCTTATGTGTCTACAAATTTATTTTGAGACGTCAGAATGTTGGGTTAGATACATCGTTTTGTAGCAATATTCCTGCATGCTATTTTTTATATATGGTAGAAGATATCTAATGCTTACTGCTAAAACATGCAAGGATGATGTATTTTTTTTGCATTTTTTGATACTTAAGGGTAGGAGAGCTCTAGTTAAACTTATGAGCATTAGAAATTTCAAAGTCTAATCCTTCATTGGACTAATTGTGCTGTTACAGTAAAGCATGAGAGAGGGAGAGGGATGGCTATGGCAGCGTGCAGGACTTATCCACGAGCTGAAATACTCATGAAGTAGTCTGGATGATGTAGTGAGAAGATGTATTCCTGTTTCAACTCTGAACATTCATGTCCAAAACTAGATTAAGCTACTAGTGAAACCTGGTATCTAATTTATAAGTAGTAGTTTCGGCAAATGAGAGTGGAAGAGACCTCTAATATCAGCAGTCCAGTCATCTGTTATTGCAGATACTGTGTTGTATAATCACTTTTTCCCTAAATTTGTTGAGTTCCTAAGTTTATGGAGCTCCTTGCTTAGCATTGATTATCTCCACAAAATTGGTATTTTATTGGGCAGAAATCAGTGTTAATAAGTTCACCTATATTAGCATAGTAGAATTTTAGAAATTACGTGCTAGACATACTGCCCAGATAAACAGTTTGGCAGAGTTAATTCATTCCTAGTTTCTAAAATAAGTGTGCAAAGAACTGTCAGCAGTGTCTTCCTTCCGCGCAGTTCTGCTGCCTTTTAAGTACAGAACAAATGCAGATCTGCCTTCAGTGTTGGCAACCCCCCTTGGAACTGGGTGGTTTTAACAGACTCCTCCATTTCTTTATAAAATGTTGGCTAAGATAGGTGGCTTTACAGACGCATTTTCTGAACTGATAGTGACTTTTACCACGACCAAATAACACTGTTAAATTTCCTTAGCCCTTTAGACTCAATAACTGTGTTTTGTTTGTTTTGGTTATTAATGCGGGTTCTTTTTAATTCACATATGCAAATGTAAAAATCTATCACCATATGACAAGATGTAGATTCGTGGCAGTCCCAAGAGGACCTTGGATCCATAAACCAGCAGCTTTATTATGTAATGCTGCATAAATGCTGTATTTTCATCTGTGACAGATATAATCTTGAACCTGTATTTTTCATGTTACATAACTGTTTCAGAACATCATGTGTGAGAGAACGCATCAAAATGGAAATTGCTTCTACAGAGGCAGCAATAAATATTGGTTGGGTATATTGCATTGTTGGGCTCCATGTGTTTTAGGATGTTCTCAATTCTCTTGCCCTAATCAACACTGTAAATACATGCTGCATTTCCTGGTCATCCATTTGTTGGATTAACAATTTGGACCTTGCAGTTTCTACCAGACATTTTGATTCTTTACTGTATATAGTAATGGTTATTTAAGAGCACCCCCTAACAAAATTATTCTAAAACCTCCTGTCTTTTCCAGCTATTCAAAGAAAGGCAAATTATGCAAATACTGTGCATTGTATCTGGGGTTAACTAGTAGCTATTTGAAGATTAGTTAGTTAAAAAGCTGAGAAAAATCTTTACGTTCATACAAAAGTCTGTATCCCTGTGACACAGAAATTTGCCATCTTATTATTTAAATATTGAGAGGGGTTGTGTTTCGTTTTGTTTTGTTTTTAAAAAAGGTACTTACCATATAACCTCCAGCAGAGAATAAAATAATTAATGGTGCATTATTGAAATACATCAATATTTGCAGTGATATATGATGTAAAAAAAAACCAACAAAAACAACAAAAGAAAAAGAGCAAAGGGCAAACATGTCTGAATGTGACAATTTTATGCAGCAGTTTTTAGACAAAGTTGTTGGCATATTGCTTCTGTTGAATATTCCCTTAAAGGATTTTGCTTAAGTCATTTCTCCTTTAAAGTCTTTATAAACATGTAGTTCATGTCCCATTTTTTATCTACTCTCTGCTTTATGCGTTGAGTTAGAATAGAATCAATCATAGTTCCCCACCTTGTCTTTCAAGTGAGCATAGTACTGTGATGGCCACGTATCTTACTTTGTTTAGGGCCCTTTATTGTGTCAGTGATACCACTGTGTTTCCTGTGGAGCCTGAGTACTCTTATGAATGACTTTCCAGCACCAGACGTAGTATATACCAATTTTCTATTATGTAGTTTCCTCTGTGGATCAATATGGATTTTAATTAACATCCTAACAAAATTACAGTTATGCTTAAAGGTCTCTCTCCCATTGTATCTTGCTAGGAACTTGGTCTTCAGCAAGTTCCTTTCGTACTAGACATTGTCAAGAACAGACATAATTGAAATCCCTTTTCATTTATCCTGAGGCAAAGACACTTTTTTTTTCTTTCTTTCCTCTTCAGTAGGTATGCACAGAAGTTTGCTAACTGGGGGGATGGAGCTGCAAGCCTACTATAAACATCAAAGGTGACTTGATACAGAGATTCTTGGAAGAAGTTTCCACCATACTTGGAGTGTCGTGACACTGTTTCATTCAACTGCTTTTCCACATTGCATTACATTAATAACCTCCTTGCAGGTTTCTTGGCAGATGAGGAGAAAGGGAGGCCTTCAGTAGAAAGTTGGATGATGATTTTAAATGAATGAGGATGAAGATGAACTGTTAGCCTTAAAGCTTGTATGAGGTAGTCAGAACATGAAGAGCCGTGAAGTAGGTCAGTACTTTTGTCTTCTTTTCACATCAGTTGTTCTGCAGAATAGCATTTACAAATGTTTAGCTTATATTCACACATAGCACTGATATTTCTGTGTCTCCTCCTTGACTGTGCACTATCCTAGGGTATTTTCTGTTGTTTTATCCCTTCTGTCATGTAGCTTTCGATATCTCTTGTGCTAATAAGCATCTGATAGATCTCACCAGGAGTCTTGGCTTCATCTTTAGTCTTCGTTCATTCTAACAATTCTGCCTGCAGTACATACTGTTCACAGGGTAGATCCTGCATGTTGCTGTTCAGCTGCCAGGCTCTCAAGTAGTAAACCCTGCATTTCATTTCTGAATTAGTGTAAATTATGATTTTAGGAGTGTTCTTTCCCTGACAGAAGACAGAATCCAGTGCCACATCTTTGACCATGGCTGAAGAGTGCACAGCAGTCTGGGAAATGAGCTTGCCACTGATGACTCAGTTTCTTAGGATGCTTGCAAAAAATAGGCTTTATTGGACAGTTTCTTCTTGAAGGGGAAAACCTTTATAGTGCTCTGTCTGATTCTTTTGTATGTGATTTAGAAACTTGGCCGTTTAGTCCACAATGCCATTTCTTTCCAAGGTTCTGTAATGGTATGGCTAAAAAAGCAAGTTAGCATTCAACACAATTTCAAATTATATGCAATCAGCCTAACAGTGAATTTTATTACTTAATACAGTTAGACGTTGAGATGTTTTGCACTGTTACTTAGACTTGAGAAGTTGATTCCAGTATTAATCAAAGCCAGAAAGCCCATTTTCTCTGACTGGATTGTGTTTTGATGTTCGGTTGTCTAAATATTGTGTTCTTGTTACTTGCCCAAGGTTCCTTTAGGCAAAAAGGTACATTTGATGCTTCTTATCCTCTCCCTTTCTGAAACTGAAACAGGCTGCCTTATTCCTCCCATGTTATAGTACTCAGCAATCCCAGGATGATCATTTGCATCCTTTAAGGCTTGCAACTAATGTTTCCCACTGGGAACACACAGGTGACACTATATGCAGTGGCAATGGGAAGAAATCCCAAATGTTATTAATATCATATATACAGTATCTCTTAATTTATTTCTATGTATGTGCTCTGGTATCACTTTAAAAATTACCACCCCTTGCCCGCTTTGATTAAAGAAAGTAGTGATGCTGCTGTCTTATAACATGGATTGGAATCTAACTAGGCACCTTTTTCAGTATCTGCATTATTATTGCCTATTAAATCCATTAGACTTGAGGATAAAACTTTTAGATCACTTCATTACTTAGAGCAACTCATACTTTTGCTTATTAAGTTGTCCTTTATCAGATATTACTCTCAGCTGTGCTGTGTCTAGTACAAATACTGCATATACACCATCAGCAGCTTAGATGACATTTTATTAGGAGCTGCTGTCTCAGCAAAATGAGAATATTAATCTAAAAGAAATGCATTTTTTTTTCCAAGCAATGTAAACAAATCTATCCTACTTAGAGCTGCAGTGTCAATATTTTGTACTGCCTGTGTTGACTTACTCATTGTGGTTTTTGGCATACAGGACAACTCTGAAGATTCTGTTTCTGACCTTTCATTTTAGGCCAGTTCAGGGTACTTCCAGCCCTTATCTTAGATTTTTTTTTTTTTTAGTTGCTGAATAATTTCTATATATACTTAAATGTATATTCTGAAATACCTTAGAAATTTCTGTATATTTAAACCTAGTCCCATGTTGCACTGACATTTCACTCCCTGGTGATACAGGGAGTGGGTACTCCAGCAAGTTTGTTTCATTCTGGACAAAAGCTTTAGCAATTAACATTTGTCCAGTGTTCTAGGGAGTATCAATAACTGCTGAAGCTTTCTGAGCTTTGACCTCAACTTGCAGATCTTCCCCTGATTGCTGAAAAAGAAAAAAAACTGTATCTACCTGGGAAGGAAGGAAGGTTTGTTGAGCAATGTTAGTGAAGGACCGAGGCAGCTTATGACCCGTTTCAGTCAGTGCTGGATTTCTTTCAATACCAAAGTGTCTTAAAGACTTATTGAACGGATACATTTTAGCTTTATTAGTGCTCAGGATATTGGTATGTTTAAATGATACCATTGTAGGAGCATTATGCCAGCAATATTCTCACTCACACACCTGTAGAAAATATAAAGGGTTTCTGACACAAACCCTAACAGAAAGATGAAACATTGATTGACTTGTCAAAGAGTTTCATTAGAAACATTTTGCTTAGGTGTAAATCAGCAGCTGGCTTAGATGTAAAGTTCTTTACATGTGTTCCTCATTCCAAAGCATCATTATACCTTTTGTTTGTCTGGTCGAGCCTGTCAATGGTAGCCTTACTATGAAATCAGCTTTTTCAGTTAACTTCTTACCTAGATTTTTTGCTTCTGCTCTCTGGAACGTACAGGTTTGCTTAGCTTTAGCCTTTGAAAATTCTGGTTCTTGTTCAGAACTTTCTGGACATACTCTCTTGCTTTTCACCCCGCTCCAGTTCAAAACAGTATTACCCAAGAAAAAAAGCTTTTTATCTTTTATGTCATCAAAGTTGTCTGGTTGGAGAAAGTGCCAAAAAAAAATTATTCTTTCACAAAGGTCTTTACTGCTTCTGTGAGTAATTATTCTTTGCGAGTGGCACTACTGTTGTTTCTTTGTCCCTACCATATGTCTTCTGTGGGTTCTTGCTGATTGTCTGCAAAATGATGCAATTTTTTCCCCTGTGTGCTAACCTGTGTTTTTCCACATGATAGTTGTTAAAGCAGGTACAACTCTAAGAGGTGTTTTTGCTAAATTCCATCTTGAAATCTGGATACTCTTCTGGCCAGTGCTTCTTGTAACATTTCTTGTACTATTTTGAATTCTTTCTAATGTTGAAAAGCTATTGGCTTCTGTAAGTATCCATCCTTTCCATCAGACAATTCTTGCCTTCAGTAACGTCCACTAAACTGCATGGTTGCCTCTTTCGATCCAAGATCAATTCTAAATCCACTTCTATCTGGTTTCAGTTTGAACAGTTATATCACTTGTTTTCCTTTATCGCATGAGTGTAGAGAACAGCGTTCTTAAAATTCTGGAAGAACTTCATAACCACCTTCAACTGAATTTATGAAAAGCTGATGTGTGTGTCTTGTGTTTCAGAAACAGGTTTTATCTGAAGTACCTGACTCCCCTTCTCTTTTACTGGCACCTTTGTCCTGCAGGTAGAGAATTTCACTCTCTTATTCACTATTTGGAAGTAAAAGTTAGTTGGGCACCATATTTGCTCTATTTATTTTTTGGGGGTGTTTTACTTCCTCTCACTCCTGTATGACAAAGTATGCAGTGAGACTTCATGACGTGACATGCACTTTGTTCTGTATCTTTCTCCAAAATGAGAGCTCCTCAGCACGCCTGCATATAGCCTGTTGGAAGGGATATATTAAAGACACAAGGAAGGACAGCACAAAGGTAAATGCTGTGGTATCCCTGTTTGTCTGTAGTCCTGTCACCTCTTGTAAACCTGTTATCATTGTCTCAGTAGTCCGGTGGCAATCTTGGCATGTGAGGGAAAGTTTCCATTAGTTCCTGTCTTTCCCTAATGGTAGCCCACCACAGTAGCAGCAAAAGTTATATTGCTGGCTTCACTTCACCCAGAGGTCTTAGCTTTAATTAAATCACCCACCTGTCACTGATTGTGTAGACCTTCAACTAAAATTATCTGGCAAAACATGGGCATGAAGGATGCCTGGGTCTAAGTCTAAGCATGTTGAATATTATTCTGCACAATCCTGCTGTTACTTAGTATGGTCCACATCAGTGCTTGTGTGGCTAGGTACAAGATCTTTCTTCAACTGATGTGGAAACGGAGCATTAAAGTGGGTCCTGAGTACTGAGGTTACGTTGCTGATACTTTGTTAATCAAAATCCCTCAGTTTATGGAGAAATCATCTGCAAAACTTCCGATGTGAATTAAATTAGCGGTGGTGAAACTAGAGAATCCTTCTTGTTTGTATGTTTTTGTTTCATCAGTTACAAATCCTGAAGTGCACATGCTAGATTTAATACAAATTAACTTCAGAGATGGTCAGCAGATCTTTTTCTCAAAAGATCTCCCCTCTGCCCTAATCACAATTCTTCTGATACCCATTTGCCTTGCCAGCCTGAAGTGAATTGGGAGCCTTTCCATGGTGCACAAATGGCCAGAGTTCTCTTGGCCCAGAGAGGAAAGTAGTTTGGAATGGGACATCCATCAGTAATAAATAACAGGAAAAAGGGTTATATATCAAAGTTGCCAATGTGAGACACACCTTCAAATCTATTCCACTGCAAACAGGCTGAGTTTTCTTTTTTTTAAAAAAGACTCTCAGTTATGGCCTGAGAATTATTACTTTTTTTTTTTTCCAAATACCTTAGTGAATAGGTATGTATTGTAAAACAAGTATGGGGGTTTCCCAAAGAAGATACTAATGCTTTAGTAATTATATGTCACGGTGAAAGGACATATTGCTTATGGAGAGACAACAGCTTAATCTCGCAATGGCAAATATATGTGTAAGTAGTTGTAGCAGCTGATTCCTGTAACCTCTGATAATTAAGGCAGAGGGGACTGTTGAAGAGAGTGAGTCTAGGCAGCTCTGTAGTATAGTTCTAAGATACTCTAGAATTTTAGAATAATATTTTTAGGAAGAACACTTTTATTTCTCAGGTTAATAGAGAGGCAGAAATAAAACCTAAATTATCACACAAATCTGTGATGACCTTGATAATTAGCATTTATACATCCAAGTGCAAAGGCAGCCAATTCTAAAATGAACCCCACTAAGGCAGACTCCTCACAGGATTAGTTTTAATTCCTGAATTTTCTCTGTATTGTACCAATTGCTTCAAATAATGACAGAAATTGGAAACACTTTTTTTATTCTATAGGCAGGCATTTTTTGCACTTCAGAAGAAATAGAAATGTTAACCAAATATTCATTTTGGTAACTGTCCTGATGAAATTATTAATACAGTTGTCTTTGGGAGAATGTGGATTGAAGGGACAAACATTCCTGTTCATGCAATAAATTAAACTTAAGGCTCTGTGATATGTATGATTTATGAAAATACATATTCATAAGTTTGCATAGTTTATACAACCAAAACATCTTATAAATGGCAGTGAAATAATAAAATCTCTGTAGTTGTTATTTCCATTCACCAAAATGCTGCCAAGACAGTAAAACATAACTGCCCTCCCCTCTCAAACCTTATGTCTAAAATGCCCTTCTCTTGATGCCATTTTTAGGTGGCTTTTTGTGGTGCTCTTTTCTAGGAACTCTGGAGCTGACCTCACTCTTAATGCAGATATTTAAGAAAAAAAAATACTTTGCCCATGTTGAAAGAAAAAAATCTCATGTGGACCATAAAGGAGATGTATTTAATATTAAACACTAGAGCTATAGAGAGTTTAAACATTCTTTGTCCATACTAGAATTAAAGCACATTAGTTGAAAGGTTTACAGAGCTTGATTTAAAAATGCAACTTTTTTTTTCTTGCAAAAGTTGGAGCCATCTAGGAAGGTCCTGCCCTCAATCATTAGTTATTTCTCTCAGTTGGAAGTTAAAGAAAAGTACCACAGCTGAGGTAAAGGAAATTTTAACCTGAGGTGTTTTGCTTTGTACCGAAGCAGACCAAAACTACTCCTAGCTCAGATGAGAAAGGTTGTCTCCGATGGATGGGCAGATACTAGGAGTTGTGTGTGGTAAATTTTTGAAACAGTTGGATCCACAGCTGTGCTCGTGTCCCTAGTTTTAGAGGAGCTCTCTTAGTAAGGCTGTATATTTTTTTCCAAAGTGAGAAAGAAATAGGAGTTCATAATTTGTAAAAGTTAGTTATCATGATGTTACTGATGTGAAGTTATCATAAATCACAAGTTGGGACCTATGCCATTAGTGGTTCACTTCACTGTTAACACACGCAATATATGTAAACAACGATTAGATCTCTTCACCAGGGTTCTACTCAGCTTAGTTATTGCATCTTATCAAGAATAAGAATACATTGTATTTCATAGTGGTGACTTTCCGCTAAATTTTTTATTCATTACTGTTTAACCAGAATAGAGAAAATTAGCCGCACTGGCTTACATGCATGTATGTACGTGTCTGTGTATATGTATCTGTATATGCATACATACACAAACACTTACATATTTACACACGATATGTGTGTAATGATGATTATGCACAGATATATATGTATACCTGTATGTGTACACACCTGTGTATGTGTATGTCAAAGCATCAAAAGTATAACTAAAAATCCATACAGTAGGGTATGCATGAAACCTGAAAACTACAATGTATTACTGATTTTAAAAAAGCTTTTCTAGTGTTAAAACCAAAATCTACTATCAACATTCAGTATCACTTGTCCTTCCCCTTCCCCGTGAATTTAGTGCTTAATGTAATTCTTTTGGCTTTAAAATTGAAGAATTTTATTAGTTGCTAAAGCTATTCAGTAAGAGGGTATTTCAAAAAGAAACGTAAATTGTAAAATTCAGCTGGAACACTTACTGAACTGTTGGTATTGTTTTGTCAAAAACTGATTTAAAATGAACTAGAAAATTGCCGAACCATCAAAGTATGGGATGTGGGAAAGTTAATATATTAAAGAAACACTATCACAAGAAGAAGAAGTGCCATTTTAAAAATGATATTTTAAGAAATTCACTTATATAGAGAATAGGGCAAAATCATAATCCTTTATGAGCCCAATAAAGACTGCCTAGCTACTGCCACTTGATACAATACCTTTCTTATTTAACTTGAAAAAAATCTACTACAGAGGGCTTTTTTTGTGCAATATAGGTTTAGTTGGCTTTTTAACTTAAAATGGAAGAATGATGATACTGTGATAAGTGTGCTTTGGACGGGCAAGTCTGGTGCACAGTACCCCAGACCAGCACGTGCACACAGTAGTGCACATCCAAGCAGGGCTGGTGGCCCTGCAGCTGGGGAGCTGTGGTTTTTATAACGTGCTGTTATTGCACTGGCTATGCTGGCAATCTGTGTGGCTTGGTAGTGGACTTACAGTAGTGCCTCTTTTACAGAGAGAAATATGCTTTTCTCTCTTCCATAAGACTTGGGGACATTCTTTTTGCTTTAGAGATGGCCTGTGCAAGTAGCTGAACAGGAAGTAAATATTTCTTTTATTTGATGTGGCTTCTTGTGACTGGCCCATTGTATAGGATGCTCATGTGGCATTTTGGAAGATCAAAAACTGAGATGTCATTTTACTTTACCTCACTTGTTAATGTTTGTTTAAGTGGTTATCTCGAGCATGTAGAGTGCAGACAAAAGATAAGGATGATTAGTATTTGTACTTTGCTTTGTATTTGTGTAACTAGTGGTTCCTTTCAAAACTACCTGGTGACAGTAAGACAAGGCACAATATTTGCATTTCCTAGTCCTCTTACCACATGACTCCTTTCTACTTCAGTCTATCCTTACATGTCCTTATTCATGGTGTGTAAGTCACTGCAAGGGTGTGGGCTGTTTAACTCCTGGTAACCTACTGAGCTGTAAAAAAATTATTATGTTGTGTTGGAAATACGGATTTTCATACCAAGTTCAAACGCAAGACAATCCTGCTCTTATTTCATAGGGAAACCTGCCCTTAAAGGAAAACGAAGTTGAAAAGACTTCCAACTGAAAATGTAATCTAAAATGATTTCAAGCACCACCCAGCATTATTGCATCTGAAGCATAAAAATGAGGCTTTTTTAAGTCAGTTAGCTTTGCTTATGTGACAATAGTTTAGAGAAAATCCAAGTCCTATCACTGTTGGTAACAAAAATCCCATTGACTTTAGTGGACTCTGAGTTTAACTCCTATTAAAAACTGCTCTCAGTGGTCTGTGGCTGCTCAGTGGCACTTCCTTCCCCATGTACTGCCATGGTGCCTCTGGGCTTTCCACCTCTCATGAGGGCGTTTGCATGTGAAGCACAGAAGGGCATTTGCTGGAAACTCCTGCACTGAGCCTGAGCCAGTCTGAGATGTGCAGGCAGAGCTAGGGAGTGGAAAGTCCAGAAGATGTTTGATAGCGTCCTCTACACATCTACAGTACTGAAAGAGCATCTCTCTTAAACTATTTTAAGCTGAAATTATTACATTTAAAAATATATTGCTTACACTTTTAATTGAATTTTACCTATCCCATCATCTTCAGCAAGCGTTAAATAACTTGAAAACTCTTGCAGTCAGTGCTCGTTTATAACATAGTGGCTGTAGTTAGAAATTAATTACAGTACTGATTGTAAAGCACAGGCTGCCTCCCCATCAAGAAAGCCCTTGTTTCCTTATGAAGAGCCTCTTTGCTGCTACAACACTTTTTGAAGAGGGATCTGGACAGACTGGATCAATGGGCTGAGGCCAACTGCATGAGGTTCGACAAGGCCAAATGGCGGGTCCTGCACTTCGGTCACAACCACCCCATGCAACGCTACGGGCCTGGGGAGGAGTGGCTTCAAAGCTGACCAGTGGAAAAGGACCTGGGGGTGTTGGTTGACAGCTGGCTGAACATGAGTCAGTAGTTTGCCCAGGTGGCCAAGGCGGCCAGTGGCATCCTGGCTTGTATCAGGAATAGTGTGGCCAGCAGGAGCAGAGAAGTGATCGTGTCCCTGTACTCGGCACTGGTGAGGCTGCACCTCGAATACTGTGTTCAGTTTTGGGGCCCTCACTACAAGAAGGACATTGAGTTGCTGGAGTGTGTCCAGAGAAGGGCAATGAGGCTGGTGAGGGGTCCAGAGAACAAGTCTTGTGAGGATCGGCTGAGGGAACTGGGGCTGTTCAGTCTGGAGAAGAGGAGGCTGAGGGGGGACCTTATCGCTCTCTGCAGCTACCTGAAAGGAGGTTGTAGTGAGGCAGGTGTTGGTCTCTTCTCCCAGGTAACTAGCAATAGGACAAGAGGCAATGTCCTCAAGTTGCGCCAGGGGAGGTTTAGATTAGATATTAGGAAAAATTTCTGTACTGAAAGAGTGGTCAGGCATTGGAACAGGCTGCCCAGGGAGGCGGTGGAGTCACCATCCCTGGAGGTGTTCAAAAAATGCGTAGATGTGGCACTTCAGGACATGGTTTAGCAGGCATGGTGGTGTTGGGTGGGTGGTTGGACTTGATGATCTTAGAGGCCTTTTCCAGCCTATGGTTCTATGAAACATACTTTCTACGAGCCATTTAAGAATTAGCAAAGAGTTTGGGTGTGTTTCCTTCCTTGTGAGCCTGAGTATACCTTTCACCCGTCTCTGCACCCTGCCCTCTTCTCCCCACCGCTTGGAGAAGGCTGTCTGAAACCAGTTGTCTTCCTACCATGTCCTGCCACCTGCTCCTCTCCTCTGTACCCAAGGGCCTCCCACAAGCAGCAGAAGGCTTCTCTGGGGAAGGTGAGTCCAGCTGTTTTGGCAGCCTTCTGCTTTAGCAGCTGAGACCCAGCTTTCTTCTTTGGCACAGACAAAGCAGTCTTAATGCTGCTCATCAAAATATGTTCACCGTGGTAAGCATGGGAAAATGAGCCAATGGGAATGCAATGTGAATAACTTGAAAAACTGCAATTATGATTAATGCTTCAAGTGCTATTTGCTTTAACATTTGACCAAGATAGCGCTGCTAATTTCTTTTAGCTAAATGTGAAATTTAGAGTCTGATTGTTCTAATTGGCAGAAAAGGGAAAGCTGCCAAAAACACACACTGATTTACCTCCCCCTTGATTCTGTTGCCATCACTGAAGTTGCACAGGATACTAATTGTTAAAGAAAGTTACTTTTGGGCTTCAGCTTCTTTCTGCAAACATCTGTCTGATCTAAAAGCTCAGAATTTAGGATTCTGTAAGTTAATGCCGTGAAGCAGACAAGATGAAAAAAATCCATTAGCTCATCTTTTGCAGCTCTGCAGTGTCCTGCAACTTTGGGGGTAGTGGCTTAATTGATCTTTACAAATTAAAATCACACGTGAGCCAACCACTAGAAAACAACAGTAATGGCTAAAGGAAAAGACATCTGTGAATTTGCAATGGACCATTTAAGTATCATAGCCTGTAGAAATAACATGTGAAGCATTTGGAGAAAGCAGTTCAGCTCTACCGCTGAACATCTTCAGGCTCAGACACTTATGAAGTTTATATACTGACATGATAGTGGACTGGTCTAATCTAAACTCCATTACGCTACCAGATCTCTCATTAAATCAGTAACATCCACCTCTTTGGTCCATAGACTGGGGTGATGCATGGGTGGCAGAGTGATGTGGGGGAACCTTTTACTGCCATGAAGATATTTATCATTGTAATAGAGAACAAACTGAAGGCCCTCATGTAACATGCAGCAGAGACAACAGCCTTGATGTTCCTGGCCCCTAAATCTTTTTCAAGAAGAGGAAATTGCAAGCACTTTTGGAAGCAGCAGGAGCAAGGGGAATGGCTTTTTTTCCCCCTTTGTCCCTCCCAAGAACATACCAACCTTTTTCCAAAGAATTTCATTGTTTCCTGTCCCTGAAACCTTTGCAGTCTTTAGTTTGCAAAATTCCTCTCTGTTTCAAATAGCATTTTTGTAAGAAATGGTATAGGTTATACACAGCCATTTTTATCCCTTTGCCAAGTATTAGGCTCTAAAGATATTTGCATTTATGATACTGTATTTCTACATCTTTTCCTGAGTAGGCATTAAAAAAAGAGTGAACTTTTAGAAAGAAAAAACCCTCTTGATGTTAGAAAGAGTGTGACAATACATGCGGAATGTTGGGGGGGGGGCACGGAAACAACACAAAAATGAAACATATACACACACACTTTCTATTAGCACAAGTTTTCACAATATCTCATGAACAATCACCTGACAGAAAATGTATTCTAGTGCAGACTGTAAGCAGCAGGATCGTAAGATCCAGGAAAATATTTAATAACCTTTCTAAAAGTAGCACAGAGTTTGAGCCAGACAGCTTCCTAATGTCAGTATTTTGTAAAGCTAAATCCGATGCGGTGGTGCTGGTTGGTGACACGGGTGACATTGGCTGGGGTTATGGGCTGCTGCCTGCAGGCAAAGGGATAGAAGTAATCGTAAGAGATTGTGTACTTCTGTCAATTAAAGCCTAGATGCATTTTTCAAATGTTTATAAAGAAAAAGAAAGAATTTTTGGTGTGGGTTTGGTCAATATGAAGATCAAGACCTCTTAAAATTGATGAATCTGGAGTTAGCCAGCTGCCTGTTGACATTATTTCCTTCACGCTATCAGAAACAATACAGTATCTGATAGCTAAAGCAATGAAAAGTTTGGTGATTATTTATGCCATATATGTTGCCTAACACATTGCCCAGTTTTACTACAACCTCTGTTCAGTAAGGTTGAATTGTAATGAGTCCTTATTTGCATGTGCATACATACTTTTTATGTTATTAAATATCAAAGTTTCAACACCGTTTTCCCTTCTAGGTTTATAACATGTGGCCTATCTGAAATCTTTATGGCTTATGCGTCTGCTAAGGAATGGTATCTACTGTGTACTATTTTAGCTCAACGGGCATGTGAGGTAATATGGCTTAGTCCTTTTTCATTTCAATTTGTGTTGTCTTGCTTAGGCTCTGGGTGAAGAGAGGACATGTGGACAGTGACACTGGCTTAACTCATTAAGCCAAGATAATTTGATTGTGTGGCTCAGTCTTATCGAGGCCAATCAGTGCAATAGTTTTGGAGAGAAGATCTATCAAAGGACAGACATCCTTGAAGTAACTTTCCAGTATTCTCCAAGCTTTTTTTTTTCCTTTTTTTTTTTTTCTTATTTTTGCACATTTTAGGATTTGCATGGCAATGCTTTGGTAGATCAGAGATCTGTCTTTTGGGGAAAACAAAGGAAGAGGGTAGAGGATGCCTCTCCTTTCCTTGGGCTCCTTTTTCTGTGTCAGTTTCCAACCTCCTTTGCCTCCCTCGGATGTTTTTGTCACCGTCTACACAACCCACTACTAGTGCTATCGCACACCGCATAGCAGAAAGTACTTGCTTTGTTCCTGCTTAGCGCTGTGGTTTCACACCCTACAAGACTTGTAGTTGAAATCCAGCCTTGGAGCGCTGGCCTTCTCAGTTGGGGTGGCAGGGAAGGCTAACAGTTTCCTTGACCGGAAGGCATCAAATTGGATAAACAGAAAACGGGGGCCTGAAGAGTAGGAAAGCTCTCGATGGTGATTAGTTGTCATCTTGCTTGTCAGAACAAATGAAGAAGAGGAGCACAATGTTTGCACTGTTTGAACAAGCCTCAGAGAGCAAATTAGATGGTAAATGTGATCATAATTTGCCTGCCTTTCTTGAAACTCCCATGGTGCTATTAGTGTTTTTCTTTTTTTCAGGTAAAAAAGCTTTCACAAATGCATGCGTCTGTGGAAACTGAAGTGCACTGAGCTTGTTTACAGATGTGATGTGCTAAGATTTCTGTGGTTTAAGTGATAGTGCTTATTGTATCTACATACTGCAAGTTGGTGTAAGGTGGTGTGTAATGCCATTGGAAAAGATAATGTGTTTCAATATTGTACATGATGTGGAAAAAAGATATAGATAGCTATCTATACAAGTATATATTTAGATAGGTATGGATATATAAAATAATCTTGTGCCTGAGCTTTATGTTATGCTTGATTGAGTACTGTTGATTAGCCAATTACGGTATTTTTTGGAAAGGTATCTGGAATGTAAATTCTTCTGTCCTATTATCCTGTGATAATGTGCAGTAGCAGGCTGTGCCCCTTGCTGAACTGCTGGCACACCTAAGGTGACCACAACTGTTACTAAATAAGAAAATCAGCACTTCTGTGTTTTGTGTATATAGAAACGTGGAGTAACCTGTAGCATTTAGATAATGAGTTTGGGGTGGAGATGGAGAAATGCTACTTACAGTTTATTTTACACATGAAAGTATTTCACACATAGCAGAAATCGTTAGTGTAAACAAGTATCAATTAAGAGAACAAGTATGAGCATTGTTGGAGAATAAGGTAAAAGCTGTGATGTGAAAGGCTCTCTTGGGCAAAGACAGATGACTGACAGTGAAAAAATTTAAAGTATTTTGATTTCCTTGCAATGAAATCTGAACCTGTGGAAACTAATGAAAATTGACTGAGCTTAATTAGAGACCTATAGGAAGCAAACAACCTTGTTTAAAAACCGAGTGCTTTGACTGTCATATCTCTGATTTGTAGTTACCCAGCTAGATAGAGGAGCATTG
This sequence comes from Opisthocomus hoazin, assembly GCF_030867145.1. Lineage (NCBI taxonomy): Eukaryota > Metazoa > Chordata > Aves > Opisthocomiformes > Opisthocomidae > Opisthocomus > Opisthocomus hoazin. The sequence continues at coordinate 20,761,268 of NC_134422.1, read as the reverse complement.
GATTGCATCCAAAGTCAGAAATTTCCTCAATAGATTTTAAAAATAAATAAATAAAATAAATAGTAACAATACTTGTGGATTCACTATATCACTATGACATAAAGGGTAATGACAGGAGATTGTAAAGAGGAGTATATATATTTTTATCTCTTTATAAACTCATTTTAGTATCCCAGGCAGCTCAGGCTGGTCTTGCTGGTCTCTATCAAATTGCATTTGCCTATGCATCTCTCTTCTTTATCTTTTATCCATCTTGGTAGCGACCCACCAGTAACGCATCCTGCTGAAGGGCCAAGGCCAGAGTGTCAACATTACCCAAGAGGAAAAGAAAAATTATGTCCTAAAGCAGAGAAGCGCAGTTCTCGCGTGCTAGCTCTGGCTGGCTGTGGTGCACAGAGCTCTAGGAATTACAGTGGCTCTTGGAGCTTCCTTTAGAAATGCACCTTGTTCCGCATCATCTCCAGCAAAGCTCTGTGATGGACACAGATATTCTCTATCCATCTGCTGGGCCCACTTCAGACAGAAACATGTATGTTTTTTTGTTCCTGTGTATTTTGGATGAGCTCAGAGCAGAGCAGTAGAATAAATGAAAAGCGTTCTGCTTCAGTCAGTCACTGAACAGTGCCAGATATTGTATTGTGCAAATACAAGCTAGTAAGCCTATACTTTGGTGGCTCATGCAGTTTTTACCAATATTTTAATATACTGAAGTTCCAATGAATCAAATTAGGTTTATATTACAGCCGGAAACATACTAGTGTATTCCATATTAGTAATGCACAGTGACAAGGAATTACATTTCATTTTTCTTTATTGACTATTTGAGGCTTTGAAAAATTCGCTTGGCAAGTTTGTGTCTCTTTTTTGTTATTTTTAAAGGTATGAGTACTTAGCAGGCTCATACACTGATTATTTTTAAGCTGTAATAGAAAGCACATAGGATATGAACAGTGATCTGAAATAGATTAATTAAAATCAATGTTATTTCAATGAATACTAATTGAGTTATTAATGCTTGGATCAGGGTTTTTCCCCGTTTTGTGATTATTCAGCTTGTTGGCTGATGTATGCATTCCTGTTGATGAAAGCCAATTCTCCATCATCCTTTGTTGTTTTGTTTTTTTTTTTCTTCTCTGCTGCCCCTCATTAAAGGGATGTTATCGATACCAAATAGGAGATAGGGACTTGCTCATAGCCAATTTACTTTTTTCAGTGCTGTCTCCATCATCTTTTCCAATCCTGAGTACAATAGCACACAGTCTGTTGCAGAAGTAGCCCAAAAGCTCTTCAAATGCACTATGATCAAAAGCGGGGTCAGCTGGCGTCGGGAGGGCCGTGGTTTGAGTCCATAGCTGTAGTTGGGGTGAGCTGTTGGAAACTGCGGAGCCCTGGCTCCGGACACTACTGATGGGAGCTCACTGCTGTGGGGCTCCCAGCCCACTGGCCCCACACGCGCCGCCGGATGGTGGGGCAGAGCTGTGGAGAACCTGCTGCCTGGCTTTGGGCTGAGGAAAGCAGCGCTCGCCTCTGCTTTGCCCTGACTGCTATTAATATCTCTTCCCCCAGGCTACTGGATCGTATGATTGCAACTGAAATAGATTAAAAGTTCCTCTGTTTTGATGCCAGAAATAATGTGATAAATTTGTTTGCCAGTTCTCTGGGGGTTTTGTTTTTGTAATTTGAAGGGATAAGCTCAGGGTCCAAGGGAAAGGTTGTTATTCCACTGAATTTGGAGACTCCCACTATTTTAATGATAATATTATTAGAAAATAGCCTATTAAAAATATGTAATTCACCTCTTAATTATTTACTACAAACAGAACAGGTTTGGTGTGTGTGTGTTTGCACAGAGCAGAAGAGAGTGACTTTGGCTTTTTTGGTCTGTTTTCAGGAAGTCCTGTGTGGTAACTGGCTAAGATAGCTGTTTCTGCAACTATAGTGCATGTAAAATGAAACACCTCTTTTTCCCCATAATAAACAGATGTTGTGCAGAAGGCACAACACAATTTGAAAGGATACCTGGAGTGGAGGATTGTCAACAGGGCCTTGGCAAATAATCAGTAATTTTGGGGACTGCTATGGAAGAGCTACAGTTCATACTATTGAGACCTTTGGGGAAAATATCTATTGCTTGAGCTCCCAGTATGCTACGAAGTACAAGAGCTGTTACAATACCTGTAGCATATAAAAAAGGAAGAACAACTTGGTATATTATGGATCTTCAGAGAAGCTAATGCTTTTGAACAACATCTGTTTAAATGTTATTTGTTGGATTACAAGACATTATCATGGATTCTCAGACACAACTGAGCTGTAATTCTACTCTTTTCTAGCCAGCTAGGATTTGGTCTTCAGTTGAAGGCATTGTACATCTCAATAGTGAAGTGCAATGTTCCTGTCTTCAGTAGTATCTGTGGTTCTGTCAGCCAGGTGCACCAGGGCTTTTTCCCTTCACTGTGAATCAGCAGTACGTATTATTTCAATTATTTATTATGACTGCTATTTATAGAAACTGCATTAACCAGTAGAACGATTTGCATTCCTGTAATGCTTTCTGTAGCACTCTGAAACTTTACAGATTTGTTATAAAACATAGCTTAGATTGGAAAACATTTTGGGCAGCAACCGAGAAAATGAAATGGTTGTTGAAAGGCAGGTCTGTTGCCATCCCAGCCTCTGAGTGGAGAAATTCTGAGACAAAGTCATTTGTCCAGTGCCTGTGTCATAGCACTTCCAGCCTTCCTAACAGTGGACACAAAATGTCTTTCACATATATTTCTTTACATACCCTTTCTCTTAATTATCATCTCTACCTGATGGGACACTTAAAATACTCCGGACATGCTGAAGACTCTGCTGACAAACAAGAAAGGGTTCACAAAAGCGCTTTGTTCATGTGTTATCTTTTTCACTTTTTCTTTTTTCTTTTCCCTTATTTTCTGCCCCGATGATCTCCATATCTCTGTCACTTCATCTGAATGATATTCCTGATATGCCGTGTAACGAGATTTTAGTGATATCTAGCCATTCACCCAAGTAGTTTTTCAACAATGCTAGCAATTGGAGTAGGAAGGAATGTAACTTTTCTTCACATCAAAGAAAATATTCTTACTTTGTTTGGCAATAGCACTGGGAACAGCTTGGTGCACTTATAAAGTGTCTTACAGCTTGCTGCTGCTGTAGTGGAATGGGAGTAACCAGATGTCCAGAGGAAAGATCAAAATGACTCACATATGGGACTTGGCATAATACTGTGTCCAAATCTGAAACTTTTCCTGCTATAAACTTCAGCTCCCTGCAGCCCTTCCACATCATCTCTCTGTAAATGTTAGCTAAATACTGTCATTCCAGACTTTTGTCCATCCTGAAGGATCCCGAAGAACTTGTTATTGAAATGAGTTATCCATATTTGAATATGACCACTTTACAAATACTTGGGCAAAGAGCGTACCTTACTACAAAAGATTTACCCCACTGCTTCTCAGTTAGATAAAGACAAGTTGTTTAAGCGTATCAAGCGTTCAAAATTCCTTTGTTTGAGTCTCTGATCTACAACATTCCTTAGATTAAGTTGATAAAAGCTAAAGAGAAGAGGTTGTTTGGATTTGACTTCTTGACCGGCTACTGTAAAACTAACTTTCAGCTCGACCTTAAACCATTTTCACTCTTCCCTTGAGTTCTCTTTTACTGAAAGATACATTTTAATGGGTGGGAGTAATTTGTTGTATCCATCTAACTATGGATTCTTCTTCCAAGCTTCATCTTAAGAAGGATGGAATTGAGGAAGAGAGACTAAAGGATTCATCTTGGGGTAAGGGAACTTACTTTTTTTCCTCCTTTAGAGGTATTTCTCTCAACTTAGAAGCTACTGTTCCCATTCTAATACATATGACATTCTTGTGATTTGAAATTGATATGTTTAATAGAATTTTAAAAGGGAGGAAGAAGAAGGCGTCCTAGATCTTCTTCATTTGAAGTTAACAATAGACAGGAACAATTTCATGTGAAATGCCTGGCTTGTATTTCAAGACATATCTTTATAGTATTATTTTTGTTCTTTATGCCAAAGGAAGATTTTCTTTTCATTGTCCTTTGCAGTTGGGATGGTAACTGTTTCAGGCAGTACTTTCTGGCATCTTCAGTGTCTTGTGTTGAGCCTCCACAAAAAGGCAAGTCTTTGAAACTTGTTGGTTCATTGTTAGAGTAATTCATAATTCAGGTCTACAGATTGTCCAGTAATGACTCTTGGACTTGTGACTTATACCATCAGGGACATCCTTTCATCATAGAGATACAAACATAAACTGATTGAACATTATAAATCAAAGTAATTCTCAGTGCATTCTTTTACTAGGCTCTGCAAGAGAAAAGCTTTGAGATCCATCAATATGCTATTTGGATTGCTTGGTTTTCCATCTTTATTGGTCTCCTGTAACTAAAGTAATCTCTGTTTAAAGTATTTTATTAAATGTTCTCCCTCTGATGATGATTCCTTTCCTTCTCCTCTTTGTTGGAAATACTTGTTACTGGTTTTACTTCTTCCCATCTGTATTGGGTTGACGAGACACTGGCTAGCCATGCAAGAGAAGATAGAACTGATTTCTTTACCTGTATGTTTATCATTTCCAAGATTGGGGACTGGCTGCATCAGAATTCACCTTGTGTTTAACTAAAAGCTTCTTTATACCTTATAGGCTTGTGAAGGTAAGAAAAAAATATTTTTTATTACTAATGCGAGGCTAAATAAGTGGGAAAACAATTCAGGCTTTGGAATAATTGCTGATGGGGAAAAAAAAAAGGAATGAAGAAAGAAGACTTATAAATTCTTCCTAGACTTTTTCTGAGAAATAATTTTTCTAAAGTAATTTTTGGTCCTTTATGTCTCCTTGGCTATGGCAGAATGCTCGAGCTTTAAATTGCCTACAGTAATGAAAGGTGACATCAGGGGAAACCAGAATTCAGCAGTGGGACTAATGGGATATTTCATGGGAGTCTGGTGTCTGTATACAGACACTAGAAAGAGTAGGAAACATGACTGTTATGAAAGGTTAAGAGAATGGCATATGTCCATTATAAAATTATAGGTAAAGAAACTAAATTTGTCTTTCAAAGAAGGCTATTAGAGTGCTGCCTACTCTTCTTTTGCAGAGCAGAACACATTGTAAAGCATGTCATGCTCTAAAAGGCCTGTTTGGACTTTTCGTCTTTACTTTTTGTCTTGCTGGCATGACATGGCTACTGTAGAGAGCTGATGAAAGAAGTTAAAGGTGTTTAGTCATATTACTGGAGTGAATGAATGCAAGAAAGTCATAGTCTGGTTTTATGGGTTAGTTACTGATTATAACTGAATGGCATCTTTCCCAGCATTGAATCAATACTCTAGGTCAGAGACTGCAAAATTTTGACTTCTGGTGTGACTCCAGAGCTGAGGTGGCCAACAGAGGAGGGAAAAAGTGTGCAATGCACAGAGGAAAAATAGGAAGTCAATGAGTAAAAGAAAACATGCTCTATAGATGCTTCCTTTGGTGACTTGGTTCCCTTTTAGAAATAATCTACACATCGGCAGCTACCAAGTGGACACTAGCTGATTAAGACAGGATAGGTTCCTGTTTAGTTCAGTATGCGTTGTGGTTTAACCTCAGTTGGCAACAAAGAACCACGCAGTTGCTCTCTCACTCCTCTCCCCTCTCTGGTGGGATGGGGAGGAGAATCAGAAGGAAAAGGCAAAACTCATGGGTTGTGATAAAAACAGTTTAACAGAATAGTAAAGGGAGAAAAAAGTAACAACAATAATACTGATAAAAAGAATATACAGCATGCAATGTTCTCACCACCCAATGCTCAGCTTTGTCTTGAGTAACAAATCTTCTTTCTTCAGCTAGCTCCCCACTTAAATACTAAGCATGACATCACATAGTATAGAATATCCCATCTGATTGGCTGGTTTGGGTCAGCCCAATGAGCTTCGTGTGAAAATTAACCCTATCCCAGCTGAATCCAGGACATTAGGAAATACTGCCTTCTTAAAAGGTGACAGAAATTGTGTGAGCATTTCCTACACCAGGAATCTGGACAGATGAAATTATGGCTCCTGATGATTCAGCATCAGCAGCTTTTCTGAATTCTAAGTCACTGGGATGATTTTGTCTTTTCTTGGAATAATATGATATGTTAAATTTTTGTTGCAGTTTCTCTGTTTCAGTTTGATAATGATTTACTGTCTGTTCTCTTTGTCTCATATTTTGTCTGTGATGTTCTTAATTGCAGATTGTCCTTGGCAATAACTGGCATTTGTCTTAGTTTTTGCCCAGAAGTGTCAGTCCAAATGCTTGTAGAAGTTTACTGATACCATAAACATTTCTGCTCTGTCACCAAAATACTTCTTGGAGGTTGGCAGATAAGGCTGTCTCTGCCATCATGGTCTCTCCAGCACCGTAGTTTTAGATAGCTTTAATAAGTTTTCTCCTAGGGACCAGAAGATGAGATAAACATGCTTATCCTCTTTGAAAGGTGGGGGAGGGAATCGACTCTGAAATACAGCGAAATCTCATTCCCTCCCCAGACCTAGTGGCTCCCAACATTCAGATGCCCAGCAGAAGGCAAAATTTTTAAGGTGTATAATGTAGCACACCAACTTTGATGTGGCAAAAGGCTGACGGTAGCTGTACGGTCAGTTATGATCATATTTACTCTGTAGCTTTTCTCTTCTGATTGTCAAAAACCTCTATTGCTTCCCTGGCAGGAATGCTTCTTCTGACAGACCTTATTACCAGAATATATTTTATTCTTATATCAGGACTGGCTTCCATGATACTTCTGGTGTTGCACCATTGCTAACTATTCCTTTCTAGTGCTTCAGTCCCTACTTAATGTTGCCATAGACACTATGGTTCTGGTGAAGGTGTTGCAAAATTTTCAGCAAAGGTAGCATCTAGTGGGTCTGGAGAAGCATCCAGCTGCTTTCAACCAGTTCCTATCAGGGCAAACAAGAAGCACTGCTGTTTCCAGCAAGCTTTCTTGTATTTCTTGTACAGACCTATATCCTTCTGGAGTAGAGGATAGAAGAATGACACCAGGTTCACTTACCAACTCATCACACTGCCCTTGAGGAACTATTACAGCTCAACAGATTAATCGGATAGATTAATACTCCTGCTCTCTGGTGATTACCAGAGGTCTGTTTTGATGGCTCTCATTCTTGCACTTTTCCCACTGAAACCCTTTTCCATGTTAAAGTGGAACTAATTAATTCTAGGGCAATACTGAATGGTTTCTTTCACGTTAACAGTTCAGCCAGTTTATGTCTGGATGCTCTAAGTCCCACTGAGATACCTTAAACCAATTCTCCAGACAGTGTAAGAAGGTTGCCTTGCTACTGGATATACAAGCTTTTGAACAAGAGAGATCATAAGTAGTTACAGTCTTAAACATTTATAGTTTTGAGTTGCATGGTTTGTTTTTTCTGTCATGAAGATGCCATGTTTGTCTTTTACTGAAGATCACCTGTATTCCTTCAGTATCCTTTCAGATAGACAGCATTCCTCTGCAGGCAGATCATAATCTGCCATGTGTTAATAGCACATGTCACTCCACTCCAGAAGTAGCTGCGTTGTGGTGACCGCCTTTAAGACAGAGTATCTATCATATGATACTGAGGGGCATGACGGTTGACATTCAACAATGAAGATGATACTATGGGAATTACGGGCATTCTTTAGTCGGGCTCTCTGAGCTTTTGTAGCAGAGGCAATAATGTATATTACATTTGTAGCAAAGCAAAAAATAAACCTGCCTGCTTCTGTGATTATCACATAATCAAAACCTGTGATTGTCAGATAATCAAAATGATCACTGCATCCTCAACCATAAAAATTCACGTGAACATTTTTTTCTTCCTGAGCAGATAAGATTTAAGAGTATCTCTACAATGCTTGAAAATCAGCTTTTTAAAACATCATTATGAAAAATGTTATCCTTTAATTAGTTCAAAAGGAAATGTAATTGTGGAAGACTTTACCAACATGAATCTTCTCTAAGGAAAAGCATTCCAAGAGAGCCAGTTTGGCAAGCTGCTGTCTTGATTGCTAAATACCAATGCAAGAAATTCCGATTTGACTTTAGGGTAGGCACATTCCTACTGGAAAACACACAAGATTTTGCAGTGATTTATATACTTATTTTGCCAACTCAGTGCTGTGATGCTCAATATATTGAAGAATAAACTCTAGAATTAGGCGCTTGGTAGCCTTGAGCACCTCTTTGTTCCCTCAGGTTTTGTGTTTAGTTGATTTGCTACTTACTTTTTAGTGGATTTTTATTTTTATTATGCTGTCATTAATAGTTTTTTTCTTATTCTTTTCCTCTTTATTGGAGCATAAGACACTTGATTTGGAGCCTTTAGCATATTTATTCTGTATTAGATACTAGACTAGCAAAAGCCAAACCCAAAGGGACTCTGCCATTTCCAGTTGTGTCTAAAATAATCTCTATGCTGCTTTGAGCAGGGACCGTCCCCAAAAGCGCTGAGTTGATCCTTGTGTTGGGGAAACAGTGTTACATGAGTTTGATGATTTGCCATAACTGAGTAGCAAAAGGACAGGAAGATCTTCAAGAAGATGAAGTATATGATCCTCCAGTTCAGTCTGCAGAAATAAGGGTATTCTTGAGAAAATTTAGGCAAGGCTGTGAAAATTCAAACACTTCTGATCTGAACTAGATTGACAGCAGTATTTCTAGGTTATGTATCGACTGTCTGAGACAAGGCAAGCTCCATTTTTGTCACAGTGTTGGGAGGGAGCAATATATACATACCAACTGAAACCTGTATTCCAGAAAGAGCTGGGATCTTTGGCAAAGGTGGTGTTACTATACGTGGCTTTGCTGACAGTTATCCTTCTGGAATTATCCAAAACAATAGACAGTTCCATGTTTTACCCCATTGCAGGTGATATGGCTGCTGTACTGGTGATTGTGTTACATATTCCCTTGAGGTTGTCTCCCCATTCCAGTGTGATCCATCCATCTTCTCTGTTCTCACAGTTTGTAAAAATGGCTACAGTCCAAGAGAAGCTGAATAATCTCCTAAATCTCCAGGCAGTTCTGCTGGGATAAGAGGTCCAGTCTTTGTATTTCTTGCATATGGTATCAGACTGTAAGGGAAATAATAGCACAGCAGAAGATCTAATGGGGAATTCAGCACAGAGCTGTTTTGAGGTAATACACTGTATTTCTGGAATTATCAAAAATTCCTAACTGATTGACAGGGAGCAGATTGGGTTGGAAGGGACCTCTGGAAGTCACTTAGCCCAACCTTTTGCTCAGAGCAGGACTAATTCAAAATTAGATCAGGTCAGCCAGGGCTTTGTCCTGTTGAGGTCTGACAGTCTCCAGGAATGGAGATTTCCCAGCCTCCCTGGGCAGCCTGTCCCAGAGAGCAGCAGTTTGGAGAGTGGTATCTGTGCTATGTCCTTCCCTTCAGCGTGGCCACCAAAACACACACTGCTTTTTCAGTTGATAGTTTGCAACGTGGTCCATTTCACCTTTTACTGTCACCTCACATAGAGGAACAGTAGGGAACAGCTAAGGTATGGTTTGCAATGTACAATTTTCAAAAGTACTTTTTTGGCAGGGAGTGGGGAAGCACGTGTATGTAGCTATCATAGCACACAGCAGTGAAAATCAGACACCTCTACCTCTAGCTCTGAGAAGATCAGTTTGGTTGTTCCCTTCTGCAATTGTCACTTTTCTTTTAGTGGAGAAAAACTGATGCATAAGCACTAGCTAGTTTCTGAAGGGAAATGACACTAGTGAAACATATTTACTATAGACAAGAGATTGCCAAGGGAAGACAGTGTTTATTTGAGATTCTTGAAAGGTATAGACATCAAGGAAGAAGAGAAACTCTTCAGAGGGGGACATGGAAGTGTAGCTAATGGATTGGGAGAATTAATGGGATAATAAAATAATTAAGAAAGGAGAAATTTCACCTGGGGCTGTCAAATTTGACATAACTGGTAGGAGATGGAATTTCCTAGGTTATACTTGACGAAGAATTAATTCAAGAAGTGTCAATTGGCCAATAAATCATTTGAGTTGGAATTGCAGAAGAGGTTTGGAGCTTCCGGAAGAAAACTGTGTTTATTTTTGTGTGTGAAAAGATCACCATATAGTATGCCAAACTGTATAAATGTTGGCAGCCAGGGCTCTCTGAACAAAGACCGTTTCATTTCTTTAAGCACCGGCATCTTGTGGATTACTGTGCGGGGAGAGTTTTATTTATTTGTATTTCACTTGTTTTCTCTCTAATTTTAAAATGAGTATTCAAAATGTTCTGTTTTTCTTCTTTAATTCGTATTTTATTTCCTCAACTTCTTCATTTTTCACAAGCTGAAATCAGCAATAATGCAAATACTTGGGTAAGAGCTTTGAGTGAGTCTCTCTTATTTCTGGACATCTTTACTGCTCTCCCCTTGTGTTTAATCTTTCTTCTCTTCCCCTTCCCTTTTATGTTTCTGTCAGCCAAAAAAAGAGTTAAATTATATGGGATATGGAGTGGCTCTTGTGCGCTGATTTTTTAGATGTTTTCTCTCTTCAGAAGGGATGCAGTTGGTTTCATTTTATTTCTGCTTTTTCAGATGAGAAACTACCACAGAACGTATCTGCAAGAGCGATCACTGGATTTTTGTGGTGTGTATGATACTCTGCAGCACAGATAATGCTATAAATACACTGCTACATCTATCAGTGAACTAAGATTTTTGTCATTTTAGCTTCCTGTGTGCATAGCTTTTCTGCAGTTTGTATTATGGTCCCAGACTTGTGACGAGGGAAGGGCCGAGTTTGCCACTAAAGTGGACCAAACAACTTGTTTGGTTAGGAGGAAAGGTAATTTCCAGGCTGGTTTTGCTTGATATTTTTACCTACGTCAATTTGTAGCAACTCAAAGAGCCTGCTGGATTTTGTGGAGACTGCTGTCTTTACAGTCAGTGTTGGGGTTACCAGTCAGTAGCCAACAAGCCCACTACGGAATGGGAGCAATATTATCAGTTATCCTTTCTCCTGTCTAGACTTGCAAGCAAGGGAAGTACATTCACTTTTCTGAGCTAGTGTAGCAGGTTGTATACATAGATAAGAAATTACCTTTATTTACAGGAAGAAATTCTTCTTCGTTTTGAACTGGCAGGCTGAGTGAAACAGTTACAGTTCTCCTTTTAGTAAATGTCAGATTGATGCCAGCATCGCCTCAGTCAAACATTAAAACAGTTATTATTGCAAGACAAGGCGATCTCAGTTTCACCGGCTGGTTGGCCCTCTTGGACATGGCTTCAGCTGTTCCTTTGAAATTCCTATTGAAAATTTTTGAGTTTATGATGAGCCTGCATTTTAAAAACATTGATTTTTGCAATTGGCCATATTATTGGTAAGGTAGGGAGAGTATTGGTTTAGTGTGTCGTCATAGCAATAGTTTACTTTCCATTTCCTTACTGTGCAGTACGATCCGTGCTCTTCTGTGGCATTCTCTTCTACTTGAAAAGCTTGACACTAAGTGGATATATATTTTTAAATATAGACAGGAAAGCTATTATTTTTTATTTAGCTTTTACTGTGTAATGGAATTTGTGACAAGGTTATTTGCTTCAATATAATTTTGTGTACTGATTAGTGTTCTTTGGAAAGGGCCTTGAGGCGTGTTGCACGAAAGATGCTATGTAAGTAGGGAATGGAAGGGTGAACGACCTTCATTTAAATGCAGTCAAGTAATCATTATCAAAGTTTTAAGCAATTTGAACTGCCTAACAGGAGGTATGATGACAATAATTGCCAATGTCCTTAAAGGACAGCTGTACCCATTTGATCACTGCCACATGCTTAAAGTTCATAAAAGGAAAACCACTTTTCACAGTCGCTAAGCAGTATCTGTAGATATCTATCTAAAAAAACCAAACAAACCAACTAAACAGAAAACACCCAACAGAAAAACACATATGACAAAATGGATATTTTGGAGGTCTCTGCATGTAGCCTGACAGAATTTCACCGTATAGCGTTGTAGGTTCCAATACCAGAGGGCATGAGTGAATTATTATTAGTTAAAATAAAGAAAGAAAAAATATTTTTTTAAAAAGTGCATTAGTATTTAAATAGGAATGAAGCAGGCAATGCATATCTAAAGAGGAATGGTTTTGCCAAGCGAGTGGAAGGAATGCTGGGCTCTGCAATGCTGTTCTGAGCTTAACCTTTAGGTAACTGGAGACAAGGAAGTGAGTTATGCTGAAGAACTGAGCAGAAATGTATTATTATTCCTATTTACTCCTTTCCCTACCCAAAATCATCTTGAAATATACCCACATATAGATATACTCAAGCAGAAATGGACTTTCCCCGTTCTCTGAGGTGCATATAGAGGAGCTGGCCTGAGTTTGGAAGCAATAGTTCATTCCTTAGTGTGGCTCTGTGCCAAGTGAGTATTTCCTGTCTTTCTCTTACTGTTCTCATCACTGGCCTAGTCCCACCAGTTTTCCACAGGCTACAAAGAGCTCTGTAACCCTTCTGAGATGGGTATATAAAATACAAAACGGCCTAGGGAATCTCAAAGTCCAGTCCCCTACTGTCACTATATATTATAATATAAAATGATAAAGCTGTGTCTTAACATCAGCTAATTATTTTTGTCCTTCAGGACTCTGGTTGGCTGTTCAATAATGTTACTGCCCTGGGAGTTACAAATCTTCTAATTTGCAGCATGAATTTATTTATGGCTGTTTTATACTTACTTGTTCTTGTGCCACTGTTGTCTTTTTGACTTAAATAGTTGATCTCCAGTATATATGCTTTGCTGATTATATTTTTTACAGGGGAATCATATTCCTATTCAGTCTTGGCAGGGTAGGGCAAGACAAAGTCTTTTATTCTCTGTGAATGTACACTCTTCATTCCCAGTGTCATCAATATAGCCCTTCCCTGTTCTTCTTCCAGTTTAAATTAATCTTCTCTGAAGAAAATCAGAATTACAGTTCTGGTGAGGTTTCACTGTGCAATGACATTAATACTTTCTGGAAAAAACATTTTGCCTGTTTATATTTTCCAACTGCAGAGCCTGTTTCCCTACTTACATCAAATTAGTTGGTGAAAGTCCATCTTCCACTCAGCTTGTACATTTCAGGGTTTTTTCCTTTCCCTTTTCTTTGTGATTAAGTTTCAACTTATAGCAATTTTTTTCACTGTTAACACATACTTCGTACTACTACTTTCTGTTGATTACCTGTGTTTATGTAGAAGATTATATTTTACCTGTATGATATTTTGATTTTTCTTTCTACTGGTTATTCCTTCTAATTTGGTGTAATCTGCAAGTTCCCACTGTGTGTTCCTACTTCTTATGTCACGTTCATATTCAGTAATGAATTTACTGGAGTTCTGCAAACAGATCTTTGAGGAGCTTTGTTAGGAAGCTTCCTCCAGTTCAGTAGACACCCTTTTAATACTGTCCGTCATTATATCCCTTTTAGTATTTACTTAACTAATTTACAGTCCTTTTACTAATTCTTGTCTTTCCAGCTGTTAATGCATAAGGTAACCAATCATATATATATTTAGATGTGCAGCAATCTTCTTTGCTTAAAATCAGCCATATTATCAAAGAAATTAGCTTGGCATTAATGATCTTTGACAAACCCATTGTGAACTGCATCCTGTTTTTCTGCAATGTATATATATGCATTTAAACCTCAAACTAAAAGAAGAACTATTGCCTGGATCAATTCTCCTTTTCTGCCTCCTTAAATATCGGCCCCTCCCCACCCCTTCAAGTCCAGATACAATCTGGGAATTTTAATGCATAATTTCTAGGACTGCTCTAACATACTTTTTTTTTTCATATGTGTATGATTTTGACATGACCAGAGTGTTTTATCCAACATATCCCTTTTTGTGTCTTCACAGTCTATAACACCATCAGATACCCTTTTCCACCTATTTTTGTTTTTCCTAAAGAACACTTGCATTTCGGTATGTGTGTTCCAGCCCTGACTGATGTTTCAGTGCATTTTGCTTTCCTGCAATAGCTTATTCTACATCCTGCAGCACTTCAAACTTTTCCAATTTTGTTTAAGAACGCAAGGAATCAGAGCAACAAACCTTAAAAGTATTTCTTAGTGATTGGATCCAGTTCCCTAATTACTCTATTCATGAACCATACCATCTAACTGATGATTATTTGCATCAAAATTAGTATTTTCTTCTAGATGTCCATCATATTTCCCCCTCTGTTCTCTAAGTCATTATTGCATCGCTGTTTTCTTGATTTCCCCCTTCCTTTAAATCAAATCCAGATGTGGAAAATATGTGCCTCTCCCAACAGTCTTCCTTTCTTTTTACTTTACAGCTAATATATGCATAGCTGTGCACTCATTAATGAAGGAAGAATAGAGATCTCAATAGAAATTTAGGGAAATAGTGAGATGATGCAATTGGTATTGCAAAAGCAAAACTCCAGATTTGCCTTTCTGAAAGGGGGTCATCCTCTCTTTTTCTGATAGATCTTTCTTTCTCTTGTTTTGGACATAGTTTATTTTAAACTATAAAAGGTTCTAGTGAAGACATCTGGAAAACTTGGAATATGTCTCACGGTGTTTTAAATTGACCTACCATGTATCTTACACATGAAAAAATAAATATCTAATAAATAGGAAGCTTGCATAGATTTTTCACTGTCATTACTAAGTAACTTAACGTCAGTGACATTCTTCAAAGTTTTGCAGTTCCTCTGGAGTCTCCCAGGCTACATCGTATAAGCTAAATGGAGCCAGGACATGTATGCAAGCGTGGGCTCAAGACCAGTAACCTCTGTACTGTGCCACTTGTCCTCAAGGCTGGAAACTGGGACCTGGCCCACTTTATTTGTTAGTATAATAAGCTATTTCTGGAGAGAAATAATATTTGCCAAGTTCCCATCTGTATGTCTCACAGGAATTATTTTTCCCCCACAGCAAGAAGTGAAAAATATTTGTTTTCTTCTTAATTAGTAAGAATGACTGATAGTAATCATGGCAGGTGGGAAGGGTTTGGGAATGAAGATTTCTGCCTGAGCTGTTAAATTTCCCAGGCTTCAGCCTGCTTTGGAATCGATTGTTCTGAGTTACTGTGTAGAACGGGGCTGAGGAAGGAAAGTATTTTGCTTTTTCTGAAGTGACTGACTGTCCCAGGCTCTGTGTGAGAACTAGGGTTCTTTAGAACTAGGAACGTTGCTCCTGCATCCCTGATTAAAACACACCATCTTAGTTTTTGTTCTTTCTACATGCTCACTATTATTCTCCACAGATGGTTCATACCAAAGTCATCCTCTTTGTACCTTATGGTCTTTACCATGAGAAGTGCAGCTGTCCTCTCTCCATCTTCAGGATGCCCTCTTCTCTGTCCTCTCAAGGTAGAAAACCAGCCTGTTCTAAATGGACAACTTCTGCCTGGAGAGGGGAGGAAAAGGAGACTATTTTTCAGTAGAAAACAGTCAAAATATTAGGATGCATCTTTGAACTGTGCAGATTTTGCTTGAGCCTCCTGAGATTTTCTCACCACTGTTACTCAGTGAAACTGTATTTATAAGATTATTTTAGCATCAAAACACAACTGCATTTAATTCCACTAGATTGCACTTTTGTTACTTTGAGCAGAAGTTGATGTGTATATCAGGTCTGCAGAGTTCTGAAAGAGATGTAAGAAACAAATACCATAAAACAAACATGTCAAAATAAAAATGCAATTATAAGTCAAAATGTCTTGTGGTTTAGGTTGAAGAAAGAAAGGGAAAGCTAATAAAAAAAGAACATATGTATATTTTTAACCATCAAAAGGGTTTATTCATTTTTCTATGCCACAAAGCTACATTATCTCATAGAATAGGTAAAGAAAGAAATACTGCAGAGAATAATTTTTATAAGGACATTCGTTACATGTAACTTATTAACAAAGAGAGCTCAGATGCTTACAGTGCTAACACAGGTATTTTTAATAAGAAAATTGCAGAAAAGCACCAAATGACTTAAGCAATGATGGAAATCTTTGACTCCACTGGGGGTAACTTTTTAACGAGAAACTAGCCAAACGGTTGTAAATTGTAGAAAGGGAAAGCAAAATTTTTAAATAACAGTCTATGCAATGCCATTACAACTTTTTCTTTTCAGTTCCTGTATTTGGGGAGATTCATTTTATATTGGGGAACTTTCTGTTGCATTATTTACTAGTTTTGCATCTTCTGATGTACTTAACAACACTGCAGATAGAGATCAGATAAATACAATTACAATTTTTTCACCATTCTCTATGATATTATGTATGGTTACAACACAACTGTTATCTTTGCTTCACTATACCCTACCTATGAGATTGACCATGCTCCAAGTGAAAACTCCCCCAATTTCAAGCTGAGTAACCGTCAGTGGTTTTCAATGGGAAGCTGGTGATGATCTTGAGGAGGACTGTTGACCACAAGAGGAATTGCAATTGCTCATTATTTCCTTAATTTGTTCTTGCCCTAGAAAAGTACTTACAGTGAAATATGTGTGTTGCTGCAGTCAGACTTGATGGCATTAGGCATAATTTTGACTTTATAGAGGGCACCAAAAATGTCAAACAGATAAATATACTTTAAATCATATGTTACTTTGTTGAAACTGAGAGTATATCTGTGTTGTTCTCTTCCTGGTGGTGCAGCTGTATGATAAGGATCCGATTTCTTTTCACTCTTAATTTCCATGTTGGCAAAATCCTTTCACAGACTCAGTTGTAGTGTGAATAAGGTAAGCAGTGCTTTAAATTGATGTAGTTTTCCTTGCTATCGAGGTGAAAGTGAAATTAAGCACAGTACTTTTCCTGTATAAATGGCTACTAATGCTACAGTTATAAGCTAGATGTCATGAATCAGCAAACAAATAAGTCTGTAGAGTTGCTATGCATGAAATGAGTTATCTTATTTAGCCACATGTTGAGACTAACTCCATTTCTTGCTTGCATGTGATATTTCAGCTAAGCAGTAACTTAATTTGAATACACAAAGTAGTAAACTGCTGTCCCTTGGAATCAATTTTAGAGAGACATTTAGTCAATGCTGTTTGGAAAGAATAAGTTCAATATATGCTCTCATACATTAATAACATCTAAGTTATTTTCTGGACCAAATACACTGAAGCGTTAGTGTATGCTTCTTTTTCTGAAGTATCTGAGCATTTTCCTTTAGACTCTATCTGATCATTTTTGTGATAGGCTGGGTAGTGCATGGATGGCTTTTATGTGTGAGTGGGTACATTTTATACTACTTAGAATAAACAAGGTTACATCTTAATAATGCTTTAATAGGCGTTTCATTGATTATGTGTCACTGCTGCTAGTTCATAGGAGTTTCTATTAAGCATTTACCTGGCTGCATTTTCTGTGATTATGGCAAGCTTTCAATGGTTGCACCTCATTCATTGGCTGTATTTAGCATTATCTCCTTTTTTATTTTCATTCATCTGTATCATTTGATGTTTCTCACAGAAGTTTACAATGGTAATGGGAATACTGCATAAAAAAATGGAAGGAAATTTGCACCCTGTTAAAGATTATAGTAATACATAAACGTGCATGTTTGTTTGAGAGAATATTTATTTTTTTCTTGGGCATCTGTAGTCATTTAAAAATCCAGCATGCAGTGCAGCAGTTCTATCAGATACTGTAATGTGTTCACATAAACCACTCCAGGCATAAATCTTCAATGCACAGGAGTTGTTTTATATCTCAGGCTTTCTGAACACTATACTAACTGTACAGACCGTATCAGTCTGATAGTTTGGGACCAGAATTATAGAACATAGAAGCGCAGAGCTGTGTGAAAGGTGAGATCTCTGTATTTGAAGTTTACTTGAATTGATCCGTAAAGTTATTTTTAGAAGTTACACTCTCATAACATCTACATAACCTGGTTTACTCTAATCTGATTTTTCCAAGCTTTTTAAGCAGTGCTGAAAATTACTTTAGGGAATAGATTTGCTTTCAAACTGAGTTTTCAGAATAAAGTTCGGGTCATTGTGTTCCTTAAGAGATTGGCTGAATGCCACTAATAGTATGTTGTGACTGTTTTTAAATCTGACAGTTGGCTAATACACTTGAATAACTTATTGTCAAGCCAAGGTATGGTTTCAGTAGAGATACTGTCTGGCATCCAAAGAAGATACTATCATCAGTTAGAAGTAAGATGCACTGCATCGTTTTTTGCAGGTTTGCTCATTATGTTGTGCCCTGCATTTGAATTAAGTTTGCAAAAACATATTTTATTTTAAAATGCAAGATTGCAGTTTAGTAGCCTTTGAGGTTTGACGTGAATATCTATAAATGAACACAGTTTATGGAGTACGTTTAATATCAGATTATTAAATTCAGATTAAAACAGCTATATTTCAGAACCAGTCTCATTGATCTGAGAAAAGCCAGATTTATAGACATAGATAGACTAATGATAGACTTTATTAGACTAATGGCTGTAGCTGGAGCTGTTGAAGAATTGTTTGTTTAACTATTCCATCTAGTTTATGAAAAGAATATTCATTATCATTACTTTTTGTGTAATATGCATGGAGTCAAAGTGAAATTCTGCACCAGCATGTTCCTGGTTGCTGAGAGATGCTCAACACAGAAAGTATCACTTCCAAATGTATTTTTTTAAACACCTCTAGGGGATCACGCCACTGCACAGACAAGAAGCCTTTGAGATCTCCCCTTCTCAGGCAGTTCTGTCTCTGAACAGTTTATTTTATATTAGCAGAACAATAACAATGGGATTACTTTTTTTATATGCATTACTTCTAAAATGTTAACACTTACTTAACTGTGGGCAGTTGATACTCCTTTTTTTCTCTGTTTTCTGAGTCTCAATTAATTTGCCATTCTAAACTTACAAGTCAACATTGCTTAAAGTATATATTTCTTTCTTTTTTCCCTACAAAGGTTAGTTATTATAGAGTAAGATGTTAGGATGGTGTATGTACATGAATAGGTATGCACATCAAACCTGATTCTCTCCTGACACATCCGTTCATATAAGGAGCATAGTGCTGAAAGACAATTGGACCAATAGTTGAGTCTAATAGTGAACTACCATGTTCTACGCTGTGTTTTCAATCTCGTGACTTTGAACTGTACTATGTAGGTCTTCAAAGCATTAAGCATTTGTGAAACAGTTTATTCAAGCTCGTGAACACTAGAAGTCAAGAAAACTTTTAAAGGTATTCAGGCACCAAACCATGTAGATTTAGATTCCTAGTGAGGTTTTGAAATCACTAGCTTGTGTGTTGAGTTCACATGTCTGATCTTGAGTCTTCAGCAGCTGTGAGCCTATCCTTGGGTGGAGGTTGCACATATATATCAGACCCGATGATTTATCAGAAGGCATCTTTTATTCTGAAGGGCAGCCAACCTCATAGTGCCTGCAGCTGGAGTTAGGGAAGATAAACAGAATGGTGAGGCTGACCACCTCCCTGACCTGAGTTCGATTCTGCCCAGCTTGTGGCGTTGGCACAACTAGGACCTGAAGGACCACAGGCTGAGGGGGGGGGGGGACCTCTGCGTGACAGGGGCAGTCTGGCTGACTGAAGAATAAAATATGAAATAATTTGCAAGTCTGACTTGCTCTTCTTGCAGAGTGGAAGTTGTTGGGATGAAGCTTCTGACGTGAAGTGAATTAAAGGTAGAGATGGAGGCATTTGTACGCAAGTCCAGATAAGGCTCTTCAGGCCCATCTCTGGCTACCATGTGCAGCAGCAACAGCAAAGATGGTCACACCTCCTATGTAACAGCAATATATTAAAATTTATAATTTTTATTTGTAAACTCACAGATCATGTGCCACACCGTGTAAAGTGTGATTTTTTTTTTTCCCTTCGTCTGGTTTAGTGCTCAGAGTTAGTGTCATCCTAATTAGTTTCCACTGACAGAATAAATATTGTTCCATCTGTGCACTATTACAGTCAGCGACTGAAGGTTTGAAACACTTGAGCGGTGGATGTCAAGTAGTCTGTAAAGGGACTGGAAAGCAACTCATTTTGGATTATTTTGCATACATCACCATTCAGAAGGAGGTTGTGGAAGCAATTCTCATCTGTACTGCTATCATCCCAAAATTATGCCAAAATTTTGTTCCCTTGTTTTTAGCACCATTTACTTCATAATGATCATGAATACTAAAGAAAGGATCTAATGCATTATGACAACATAAAAACATTAAGCCTGGTTTTTTTTTTGACAAGTTTGCAAATGTGTTTTAAAAGGGAAACATTTATTATCATGTCGCTGAGAGTGGGCCAGATGAACTAATATGCTTATTTATTAGGCGATCCTGAGACCAGAGGCAGAGCAACTTGTCAGGAACCTCCTTCCTTTTCCAGTGCACATACCATGTAACAGAAAACATGCTATAATTTAAGCCTTATTCCTGGAAATTTCTTTGGCTGTGATTAAAGCAAATGAAATTAAAAAGCAAGTAAACACTTTATTTAGAGTTTATTTTGGTGTTGTTTTGGAGGGCTCTGAAAAACTAGTCAGGCGGGAGAGACAGGTAGATAGAGTTCTCTGTAAGAAGTATAGTTTCTGGCTGCGAGCCTGTCTGACATTGAAAATATTTCTTGTGAGTAATAATCCTTTACTTAATGTGATGGAATTTTTCCAGTTCAACTTCTTGTCCTTCTTGTAGCTTGATTAAACAAATTAATTTTTACATAATTGGAAATCAGCACAGCTCTTCATGAAGATGTTGCTCTGTATTTAAAAAATAGCCTTAAAAGAACATTAATATCTCAACTATTTAAAAAGAGGCAAATCCCAGGCAGCGTCCTTAGGAAATGCTGTAGACTATATAAATCCGATTACCCAAATTCTTTCTTAGCTGAAACAGGATCATATCTGATGATATCTATGAAATGTATAGCTAGTACCCCCGAGTATCCAAAAATATTCAGTATCTGCGTATTATATTAATGGCTGAAATCGTCCAGTATATGTCCCTTTAGATATCCATTCTTTTTTGTTTTTTTTAATTCATGGCAACATTAAAGTCACGGTAGATCTAAATATTTTGTTAGCAATTATATAATGAGAACCTTTAATTTGCATAAAATTATTACATTTAAAGAGCAAGCATTCAGCTATAGAAAGCAGTTGACTGCCAACCACATTTTCAAAAGTATAGAAACCTGTGCAGAGTAGCTGGGGTATTTTTGTTTTATTTTTTGTTTTCCTACATGTTAACGTTATCACATGTAAAATAAAAAAGATGCACTTGCTCTTCTGGGTTTCTTAACATGTTGAGAAATAGTACATTTCGCTCTGAGTATATTGGTTTTACTCTTAGAAACAAATAAAACTATTGTAGACAAGAGAGGAAAAAGCAGCACTTACTGGGAATTTAACAATTCAGCCTTCTTTACTGGAAGCTTGTGTTATTCTTTTATATAAAATTTTGCTATAGAGATTAAATTATATGGCAATTTTAAGGAACTAAAACTCGTAAAAGAAATGGCCTTATAGAAGTGTTATTCTAAATCATGTTTAAATAATTAGACTTCTGTCTTATTGAAATATGTGTTCTCTGGATTTAAAAAGAGATAAAAGCATGAATATTGGCATGATTAGGAAATTATACTGTGTCATGGTGAGATTGATTGATAGGTAGTTGAATGAAAATGAACTAAAAGGCTTGTAGAAGTAAATGTGTATTCTACTGCTGCTTAGACAAACATTCTCGTGCTTACCTGAGTTATAGGAGAGTTATGCAGGTGAGAAGTGGCATCTTTCCTTTGCATGTTTGGTTTGTGCATGTCACCATTTTTGCTGTGAAATCAGTCATAAACGAAAGAATAAGCTCACACTGAAACAGAGAGTGCTTTCACAATTTCACAACTGTTTTTACATTTACTTTACACCAGAAACAAAAACAGTGAACAAATGAAACCCAGCAAAATTAAATATGCACTGAAAGGGCACGCTAGCCTTTAATGTTGGCTATCTGGTAAGGACCCGTTTTTTATTTAAGCTTTTTTAAAACCAATTTCTGTCACTAACTAGGCCAAAGAGATGCACATCTCTGAGAAAATTATCTCAGAGATTATTTAAAGGTTATAGTTAGAAAAATGCCTTTCTGTTATTCTTAAACCATTTTATGGATTTTTTTTTTCCTTTCCCCCTCCTTTCCCCCCCCCCCCCCATTTATTATCTGTCCCCTAAAGGCCTCCTACACATTGAAGTCCACAGTGGAACTCACTAGTGGGGATGAAGCAGAGAAACCACTGCGTGATTCCCTATTTCAAAGCTGAACCAATATTCACCATTGACGCATTCATTCATCTGTGCAGGGTCATTGGAAATCCTCTTTCTCTAGTTTTTCCTTCCCTTCAGGGAGCAATGCTTAAAAGAGCAAACCCCTGGTGTGAAGAGATAGAAGAATTCTCAGCGTGGCCAGTGGTGCCAGGAATCGAATTAAAGTTGTCCATTTGCAGATGACTGTATACTCAGATCCCAGCATATTCAGCTATGGGGTTGCTCCTGACATTTCATTTGAAATGCTGTTGGTGGCACTTAGTTGTATTTAAAAAAAAAAAAAAAAAAGAGAGATAAGTTGTTTCTCAAAAATAAGAAAAAAATGCTGAATTTCAAAATGCGTGTGGTTCCTGCTGTTCCTTTTAGGGCTGGAGGTTGTTAAGGATCATGTGCCAGAGAGGTAAATAATTACAGAATTTACTTCTTTGGGTAATTTAACACTTGTCACTTATTCTGCTATTCTTGACATCTCTATTTTGGCATAAATCAGATTTTGACATTACTAAACCTACAATTTTGTTTTTCTTCGCACACATTACCTCTTCCGTGTGAAAGGCACTGGGAAGACACGGGCTGCCATGAAATCTGAAATGCCTGCAGTCAACACGAAGAGCGCCTCTTTCTTTCAGTTTCATTTCCTGTTAATAGAGATGAACTTGGTGCACACATCAGGGCACGTTTAGAAATTGTCAAACAGAGATTCTGTAAAGGGAGTTCTGAGAATTTAAAGAAGTCTCTGTCAGTTTGGAGGATGAAAGCATAAGCGTGGTTAACCATTTGGTCACCTGCCCAAATCATATTGCCCCTGACGCATGGGTGACGGAGGGTTTGGTGCAGTATATGCCTATCCTTGGTGACTGCTAGGAGGCTTAATTTTTGTCACTAATTTCAAAGAAATCACAAGCAAAGGGTATTTCTATGAGTAACAGTGGCATGATCTGCCGCCAACATAAATCTCAGTCTCTTCAAGGAGTATCAGGAAAGGGAAGTGGGAGAAGGAGTTGGAGGCTGCAAATTACACCACTACCTAATTATGCAGCTTTATTCATATGACTAGTGAGATATCCACATACATGTTTAGCAACAGACAGGCCTGAATTATAGACATTAATAACGACTTGAAGAAGGGAGCAGGGGAACTGTTCAAACAATTTCAGTCCTCTGCCATAGCAACTTGTGACTTTAGATAGAGCTATCCCAGAAATATAGATTAAATTTTATTTTTCAGCTAAATCACACAGGTGGTATCTTTATGCAGTGCATATAAAGGTAAGCACATTGTTCACCCCATAGCCAGCACTTACATACCCAAGTATGTGAGGTGTTATAAAGAGGTAACATAGCAGTGAGATATTTTAGTCTAGCTGAATGAAGTCACACAAGAGGAAGAATTCTTCCAAGAGGGGAAGCCCAGTAATGAGGGTGAGGTGTGTCCTAAAACGGTCCAGAGCTCATTCTAGCTTATCAACTACTGCTACAATTCCTAATTTGTGGGGCACTAGTGATTTTTCTGGGCAGTCTATCATTTAAAGTGCTGTGAGAGACAGTTTAATCATTTTAAGAGTATGCTGTGTAACTGATCTTGGAAGTGCCCAGTACTTGCCAGAGATTTATTGAAAAAACATTTGTAGCATGACTGTCTTTCCTTTGAAAATAGTCAAAATATTAAAAAAAGCAGTCATGCTCAGCAGCAGTTTTCATTGATGCATTTAGGGCATTCCTCCTCCTTAGCAATCCAGACCTTTTTAAGAAATGTCATTTCTGGTTATCCTTAATACAAAATGTCCCATCAAAGCTACCTTGGTGCAACCTTACCTCTTAAATATCAGCCCGTGCCCTCTAACCATTTCTTATCAAGTACCTTTTAGTTCAGTCACGGCAAACTCTCTGTTTAATACATAGAATGAACAAGACATGGATACAGCCCAAGGCATTTTTCATTAAATCAAATATAGGATATTTATTTTAAATGTTTTGGATGTATTCTTGAAAAGATGGTGCAAGATCTTTATATCATAATGTGTCTAAATAATTATATGCCTAATGAAACAACGTGAAGTTAAAAAAAAATGCAAACAACAAAGAAAAACTTTAAGTAAAGCCATGGACAAATTTAAAGCCTTCCTTAGCCTTAGAAAAGTACTCAGCGAACATTTGAGTATAGTAGTCCTGCCTAATTTTCCTGTCATTCATGGACTGTAAAGTCCCCATAAAAGTGATTTCCTTGTTCCTACTGTCTACTTCACGCTTTATTCTCAGATATATCTTCAGAACAGCTAACCCCATATACTGGTAGAGTGCATTAGGTATTCACCTGCCACTCAGAGCGCAGGCTGACAGAGACTGAGACGGGATCTCTCCATGGGAATTTCACAAGCCTTCGGGGCTGAGCATGTTGAAGGGCTGTGCTGTATCTGCAGAGTTAAATTCCTGAAGCAAGTGGCAATCACTCAACCCGGCCTTCAGTACATGAAGAAACCAGAAACATGCTTGATAGGTGGTAGGAACAGGATGCTGCTTTGTTAACTTCAAAAACCTTTGCTGTCCTATTTTCTGACCACCCTTTAGCACTGCTGCTCTTGATTTGGCGCAGCTTTAACTTTGAGATAGAGGACGGTGCAGAAATGCATGTAAGGAACAGGGGAAGGGGGAAGGCGAGAAAGAGATCATATATGTTCGATACAGGAGGAAAGTGGCATCTGAAAGATCTGTGTCTGTGGACCAGATCTCCTGGCTTGCTGCCAGTGAATAAACTGTTCACATTTATTGAGTATGAGAAGCAATTAAGTGAATGGTTTTTAACTTTTTATGAATAAAACTGTGTCGTTCTCTAGGCAGAAATAATCTTGCAGTACGCTGCAGTGCAGTGGGATGGTTGCTGAAAAAAGGGTCACTTAGAATTTCTCAAAAAGACATGTGTCTGGGATTGCAGTTGATGTAGTCTGTATTAGGATAGTGTAAAATGTGATTTTACTGGTTGTATGCTTTTTCTATCTGCTAGATTCTAGACTAAACACTGTGCCATCACTAGAGACAATCATCATCTCTGCTCTGGAAGGAGAAATAAATATATGTGTGCAGTTATACATACATACACATATAGAGAGAGAGATTCTCTACACCAAGCCTTTATATTGTGTCCTTTTAAAAATCCATATAAAATACAAATACAGAATAAAAACTAGTAACTAACTATAAAATAGTGAGGAACATATTTCCCATCTCATGCTGCAGGGCATAAGCTAATCTGCTGCTGAGATCAGGCAGGAACCCCCCTTCAACTCTGTTTTGTTTTTCATTACACAACTGGCTGTTTGCATTATGGTCTTTATTAGAACTTGATTGTTTAATGACAAAGATACAGAGTTATGCTAAAATAAATAGAAAGGTCTGTAGTGGAAAAACAGAAAACAGACTCTATGAAAAATAAAGTAAAAGTCAAGAACTGCTACATTCTTCTGTGTTCACCCCAATCCCTCCAAAGCTCATGGATGTTCTCCTCACTCACACATGCATTTTCTTTATTAACCCCCATCCCCCAGACAAACCCACAAGTGTATTTTACAGGACCTGGTGTTCTTCCTTTTGCCTCCTTCATTTTATAAGGAGGTGTTTCAATCAGCAATTTCAGTCAGGGAAGTTGTGTACTAGACTGCTCTACCTTAGAAGAAAGACCAGGCAAGTCTGTGTGATTAAACCACTCTGAAGTGCAGGGAATATTGTCTGCCATGACACAAAGGATTCCAGTTCTGTTGGACAAATGTTCTCATCTGCTGCAACTCATCTATCATGTAGCTTTTGTAAATGTGTCATAATAGAACAGTAACCTCAGCAGTCCGCAGAGGTGATTTGTGTGCAATTGGTCGGACAAGTGGTTGCCACAGTTTGGAACAATTAAGTTTATTTTTGTTTTTTGGAGGGGGTTGATTTTTTTAAAAAAGCCAACAAACAAGCAACACAGAACACCAAGTGTAACAATTTTATATGGTATTTCATCCAAGCCACTCTCTACTCCACATAACAAATCTAAATAAAATTGCCATAAACAAAAGAGCAGAGAAATCTGAGGTATTCTGGGCTCAAAGGCACCCTACGGATTGTTTATGGCACCTTTTGCTGAAGGGCAAACTGTGATTGATGCTAGGTCCTGACTGGGAGAACTTGGGCTATAATATTGGAATTTCACTGATGGAGAAGAAAGTAATGTCTATGCTGCTGTAGAAGGTGCAATAGATTTCACGTAGACTCCAGTTTCTGCTATTTATGTTTTCTTTCGGTGGAGTTGTCCTGAGGCGAGCCACTTCAGGGCTCACCTTAGGTCTCGATAACAGCAAAAATTACCACTAGAGCTGTCTTGTCCTGCTTGGCTGTGCCCATGTGGAAAGTCCTCACCCTCTGACACCTCGGAGGCACTGGCTGATGGCAGCAGCTCAACTTCCCAATCAGTCTTTAGGTTCTTCTCGCTGTCCTTTTTGTAGGATCCTATTGCTCCTTCTCACCGATTCACAGTTTTTTGTGGCAAATTATGACTTGAGTTTAACCTGCCCCTGTAGCTTCACCTCCTTCTTGGACTTCCTACACTTTTGCAATTTCTTATGCTAGTCTGTACTCCTGTATATATAACACTCTATCTCAGGGTAGCAGCGTGTAAGTAGTGTAAAATTTGTTAGGTCCTAGTTCTTCAGTGGAAACTTCTCTAAGAGTCTGATACAGAAGGCTTTTGGGATCAGGTTAAGCAGGCCTAGAGATATCAGAAGGAAGAGTCGCAATCTCTATTGAAAGTCAGGCATTGTTTGGGGTCAGCATCTTAGGTGAGCAGACTGGTGTTTTGTGGGCTTGATATAATACTGATGGATCTGAGCCTGAAAAGTTGTTGGGGTTTTTTGGGTTTTGTTTTTTTGGAGGATTTTTTTGTGGTAGTGCTAGGATGCAGAATGAATACACTGAAGGTTCCCCCCTGCTTTAATTTTACCTTTAGAAGTAAGAAAAGATGGTAACCATGGTTTTACAATGATGCCTGAGATACCTCCTGTGGATGCTACATTTCTGCCAAGCTCAGTTTTAAACTACTAAAAATATCATAATATATGGTATTGAGGGACTTATTGATGAGCAATTGATGCCTCAGAGCATCTGCGCTTAGTAAAATCAACAGTACAAAATGCATATTATATATCTTAGAGTCGGGTTGTCACTCACAAATGACGTGAAGTTTAATGCATTATTCAGAAGTACAAGAAGAGGCAGTCCAAAGCAGCTGTGGAGTCTCTGTTATTTGATTTTATGGTTTTTATATTACGTTGTTTTACAGAGAGCAGAAGCTAAGTGTGTGACTTAAAGGTGCAGTTTGGAATTGTGTGATAGGGTAAGCACCAGCGCTAAAGATGTTGGATCTGAGTACAAATTCAGTTCAGACTTCAGAAACTGGAAGATATTTTGATCTGGAAGCTACAAAAACCCATCTGGGAATGAGTTCTGGGTGTGGGATTGGAGCTTTTTTTTCTCTTTTTCCACTTTGTAGTGCAAAGAAGCACATACCACAAAATCAAATGAAACTGGCATTAATTTGGTAGTCTCATAGTCCTATTGATTCAGAAAGCTGCAAACAGATATGGAGGCTCAGAGGCTGCATTTGGGATTAATGAAGTTTGAGGGCTAGAGTGTACGAAAGATGTAATGAGAGCACTCATTCAGTAAAGGAACTCTTCTTAACATCTTAGCATGGAATTCTGATGCAAGAATCTCAGTTCAAGAGAATTAGTCTTCATCATTTTGTTGGTGGTTTCGTTGATTACTCATCTTTACGCGCTTCTTTCCAAAGTCTTGGCCGCTGACACAAACATTCTCCTGCAGAATCTAAAGCAAAACAACATTTGCATCCCTATGTATTTCTTCTAGTAGGAGACGAAAAAGTAGTCCTGGTCATTTCTCATTGATAACTTTAAATATTATGTCAGGCCTAAATCAATCTGGTGAGAGAACAGTGGCTATTCCTCAAGATTCACTCTGGATATTTAATTAGCTAGAGCTTATACATGAAATTTATTTTTGTTTTTGCCTTTTTCAACATTTGTTAGATACTCATATTGATATGACTAGTGCAGCGAGGTGTACGTCTAGTTAAATTGAACTCTCTATTGATGAAAACTTATCTCTTGCTCATGGCTGTGTTATATGAATAATATATGTCACAACATTACCTTTTCAGAGCTGTGGTGTTCTTTACATTAGGAATTTGGGTTTTTTGGTGCTAACTAATTACTAGGAGTTGATGATGTGTGAAATGTAGGAAAAACGGCATCAGTTGTACATGTTTGTGTGTATGCACAAATACATATGTATATTATACATCCATAATTTTATTTTGAAATAAAGCAATTTGCTTTATTTGTTCTCAAGCATTTTCAGCTGTTACTGTGAAAGGCGAACTGACAAGTGTTTCTTCAAGTATCTCTTTTTATTGGCCATTTTTGTTCATTATCATTCAGCTGGTGACAACAACATTTATTATTTGTATATTAGTGACTGGAAATTGTTAAGTGGTGGAAGAGCAGTCAAACAAAGCTAGCTGATATTAACTTTATGCATGCCTGGTGGATGATACCCAACTCACAGCACTCTGTGCATTCCCCAAATACTCTCTGATTAAATACCATTTACAGAGCTAATCCAGTCTAGCACAGTCTTTTAAGCAGTTTTAAAATTTGCTCTGGAAATATTATTGAACCCCAAGTATTTTCAAATATATTTTCAGGAGAAAAAAAAAGTCTGTATTGCAGTAAATCTATCATCACAGCTACCAATTCCTTGAGCTTAATTATGACACTACTAAATGTGAAAATCTATTCAGCGCTAGGAACACTTTTCACATTACATTCACGCTAAAGATTGGCTGTTAAGAGCTCATTACTGGTAGTTTTCTAAAGAGCGGTTTATTAAACACTGTTACCTAATAAGCATCTTTGGTGGTGCAAATTGCTGAAAACAGTAATGAGTCTGATTAGACTTCATTTCAATTACGACAGCTTGTCTAGTAAAAAAAAAAAAATTCTCCTTGATGCTTTGGAATCTGGCTACAAGGCATTACATGGTTTAAAAGGAAAATGCCACCTCTGTGGTTCCTTTCCACAGTTCAGTAATGAATAGAAAGCTGTCCAAGTAGCCGTCCAATTTAGCACATTGGAAAACTAGATGGGCAGCGTTGGAAGCACAATCCTGTTTGCTTAAAAATTCTACAAAGGCTTTTCAGTTAATATATCTAAATAGGGTCATATTTAGGTTTCCTCTGCTTCCCTTGTGTAAGAATATAAAGCCATAAGAAGAGAGAAAATTAAAATTATTCACTCCTACCTGCTTTGCAGAGGCTATGCATTCCTCTGATTAGTGTAATGCACCTTTCCATTGTTATCTATAAATCTTTTACAGATCCCTAAGATCTGTAAATCTTTCACTTGCAATCACAAAACTCTCACAGCTTTCACAGTACCTCATAATTCAACCTGTTGGTTTTTTTTAACATCTAAAAAATTTTTCCAAAGTAAAAACAAATCTTAATGCATTTGTACTACTGGTATCAAATACTTCAGTGAATATTTGTTAGTTTATGAATTTAATTTTTGATGCTAAGTGTGTTTAAATGTATTAATGTTAAGCTTTCTTTTAAGTCATTCCTATATGTTACTTACAAATTCTGGATGAAAAAAGAAGTGTTAACAGAAAAAAGAACTTAGGCTGATAGTTGCTGATATTTAGTATAATCGTAATGTTTCTGTTGATAGTGTATAGCATTTTTAATACTAAATTCATGTGGCTGCACTTTCATAACATTGTTTAACACAAAATTTGATGGAGAGTTTTGTAACTAAATCCTTGTAATAAATTATGACTGGAGAAATGACAAAAGAGGGACACACACAGGAGATGTGGTGCTGCTGAACGGGGAGTGTTAGACTGGGGTCTCAAAGCATGGCTGAAATCCGACTTCTGTCCAGCCAGTTTACAGCAAATTTTAGGAAGGTTCACATTCAATAAAGTTTGAAAGCCACCTTATTAGGCATAGGAAATAAAACAGAAACTGAGCTAGTGCAGCAAATACTAGAAGTCTCTGTCTAGATTTTAAGGGAATATTTTCTGTGATGAGTTTTTATTAAACATGTGACACAAAACCCAAATGCTGGTGAAGAAAATATCATTTTTGTAATTAACTGCTGCATAATTGTTGCCTAAAAAGAAAATCATGAAGTGAACAGTGGGGCGCATTTATCTCCTCCACAATAAATTGTAAACTTCAGTGGTTCTTGTGAGCTCAAACCAGAGAAATGACAGGAGAACCAATCCCATGAATCTCGCGGTCTAGGCGTCTCATAGTGACACCAAAACCCCTTTTTGGCTCTTTTTGTGACATTACCTTTCTACCTTCTCTTTGAAATTCTTACAGTTAGCTGTGACATATCGTATATTTTGTGAGAGACAGGACTTTCATCAGTGCGCATCATCAAACATCAAGTAAAATAGTGCATTTTTTTGTTTTTAAAACATCATACAAATACAAGTGCTATTATTCAGCTATACAAATGTGTGCCTGTAGTGCACTTTGAGATGCTAATCGGTGGAACTTGACTTCTGTACCCTGAAGCAAATTTTAAAACTATTTCATCATTGGGTGACTACATATGCAATAGCACTATGGACAAAATTACAGGAAAAATAACACAGTTTATTGTTATTTAAGCCATCAGCAATGCTCAGCTAGTTATTGATATGATCATCGCATGGTTTAGATTTTCGTTGTCTCTTGAAGGCTGTCCACAGAAAAGGCTGAATTTGTGTGACAGCTGCAAAGGAAAGTGACATTTTATCAGCTGGGCTTTATCATTTCTTTATGTTTTTAAAGCCAGCGCGTTATTCTCATCTGCCCCTTGAAATGCCTGTGCACCCTCTCAATGACACACTGTGTGTTTCAGGACATGGCTCAACTTTTCCTGTTGCAGGATGAACTTTGCTCTTTGTGAGAAAGGAGAATCAACATATAACATGTGGAGTTAGGGTTTTTTCCTTCCCACTCCAAGAATATGGCAAAAATATTAGCATGCACAGAGTTAAATTTCTCAGTGAAGACATTCTCTCTCTGGTGCAAGTGTGTGTGTAAAATATATAAACCTATATGCATATATATAGAGAGAGATTTCTATATTTATCTACAGAAAATTCCCTGTTCCTCCTCCCCCCGTCCCCTGGATAATTTGTCAAGCTAACTGCACACTCTATAGTTCCTTTCAAATGCTCAGGAAACAATACTGTAAGTCCCAAGCCAAGAGCTTGCAAAAAATAGGCTATATTCCATTTTTCAGTAGTTAATTCAGATACATTTTATTGAATGAGCAAGAAAAAATCTTTGGAATTTGTGGAATACAATAATTGAAAGGTTTAAATGGGGAAAAGATTTAGCTCAGCTTAGTGTTTCTAGGATGTCAGTTCTTTGGCTATGCTTCTGCTTTTAATCTTGTTTCTCTGCTTTGGGGGGGGGGGGGGGGGGCAGGAAGGAAAGGAAGGGTCAGCTGCTCGTGCAGCCAAGCCCGGGAAGCAGCTGTGCAGGAGCTCTGTTTTCCCTACGAGCGTGATTAGTACAG
Source organism: Opisthocomus hoazin (assembly GCF_030867145.1). Classification (NCBI taxonomy): domain Eukaryota; kingdom Metazoa; phylum Chordata; class Aves; order Opisthocomiformes; family Opisthocomidae; genus Opisthocomus; species Opisthocomus hoazin. The sequence continues at coordinate 20,729,301 of NC_134422.1, read as the reverse complement.
TTCTGATGACTTAGCTTAGGTGTTCCCTACCTTGGGGAGGAAATCTCGGGTTCCCTGTGATAACATCATCCCTTCTTACAACGTCATCTCTCATGCTGAAATATAGATGTTGTTGTTTGGTTGGGCTTTTTTAATGGAGACCAAATACGTATACGGGTTGATAATACAGTCTTTTTACATGGGATATTCTCTTTGGAACAGCAGTGTATGCTGGTGCTAGCCGCTCTGGTGCTGACGGTAGAGGACTGTGTGTGGTGTGTGTGTCTGGTACAACGGGGGAAAGGGGGAGAGTGGATGAGCTCTGCTAAGAGCTCCCTGCTCTTAATCCTGGGCCATGTCAGGAGCATTCTAAAGCAGTTTATCTTCATATGTCGCCTTGTATATAAGAAACAACACTAAACCCACCAAAACCCATTTCATATGTAGCTTTTTCCACAGCCTTCAGATCAAAGTTATTTTCTTCAGGCTGGACTAAATTATACGCAGGTCCCAGGAGTGAAGGACACTGAATTAATGCATTATGTCACCCAGTCCTGGCTATAGAATATTTTTATCGAAGTGTGAGATGCAACATCTCTTTACTATTTCATTAAAAATTAATGTGCAGATTGCCAAAAAGCAAAATGCATAAATAACATAAACAAATTTTGCAAAAGCTTTGTGGAGTCATCTTAGGAAGGATTTTTTTTCTTGAGTATCAGATTACTTCTATATATACATTTAATCAGTATTTGTTCTCATTTAGCTAATTAGCAGAGGTACTCTAATCTCAGTAAAGCAACGGCTCATACCTTTCCTGTGTTGGTAGGTTTTCGAATAAGCAGTTTAAAAGGAAAGCAGTATTCCTGGTTACAGGCTAGAGCATTGCGTTATTGGCCCATATAAATTTGCTTTTCACTCTTGTTAGCTGAATGTAATGGGTCAAACCTGACTACAGTTACTTGAAACTTACTGAAATTGATCTTTACCTTCATATTTGTAAGGTGAATTAGGCTGCTTAGACAAATCTCTGGAATTAACCTTCTCTTACTATACATAAAGCTATGAAATACATACATTATATTTTTTTTTAAGTATGATGACTGAGAAATATATAAAAATATAATGTAGTGGAATTTATACAGAGTGCTGCTGCTGTTAATTGGAGGGAAATATATTTTAAATAACTCCTGCTATGTAATTTGGCTTTGTGCTTTAGAGCAAGATTATTTTCTAACATTTTGGAACAGCATGATATAAAAAACAATTCAACATCACTTAAATCTCTATTTATTGTGCACCCACTTCCTTCAAATAAAGTATGTCGCTTCGTGGCAGTTTTAACCCTATTTATCCTCATGCACAAGTGCTCACCTGTTATTTACTCACATAAGAGAAGGTCGATACTGCAGAACAAGGGGAGTGCTCTGTTGTGACATAAAACATACATATTCATTAGCTCTGCTGTCCCTATGGACAAGTGTGGTATGTGCTGATGATCTTCATCTGGCAAAAGGAAGTGAGCTTAAGAAGGAAATTGTCTTAATGGATTTAAGATATATGAACAAAAGGTTTCAAAAATGCTTTATTTACTGTGAGGAACCAAAGCTTTAACTCTAACTGTGAATAGAAAAAATTCCTGTAAAAGGAAACAATTTACTGAATCATGATTAGCAACAGAAGTGAAAAAAATAATAGAATCCAGTACTTGAAAATGACAGTTCTCAGATATAAATTTTTTTTCCTGGAAGAGTTTAGGTCAGGATCTGGATGTTCCATATGAGGCTCCTAGTGCTGAAAATTCCTTCCTTTTGCCTCTCACTTACTTGCTAAAAAACAAGTTCAGGGCTCTGTGTTTCACCTGCTGCAGTTGATTACGTGAGAAACACGATAAAGCAGTGAGTGTATTTTATCTGCTCTGCTTTTAAGGATTTGTCTTATGCTCTTTCAAGGTAAATCTACCTCAAACTCCAATTCTGGAAGGGGAACCAAGGAAAAGGCTACTTCTGCTATTTTGTTGCTTAAAAAGAGAGTATACATTTTGCTGCACTTCTAAAAGCTTCAGCTGGTTTTATTTGAGACTTGAAGGAAGTGCTTCAGAGGGAACACAATCACGCTCCAGGTTTAAAGTATTCTGCATTTGCAAATATGCATAAATACTTGTGCCAAGTGGCCAAACTCCGTATTAATTTGTGACTATATTTTACCATGTGAATATTTTAATTCTCAGAATCACTACGGTTACTCTGCAGTAATTATATTGATTCTTATGTTTATATAGGCATAAATTGCAGATTATGTGGTATATTAAATCTTTTAAAAATACATCATAGCTATAAGTGTGTGCTCAGTGGGCTATAAAAAGTGATTTTTTTTTTGAAGTTATGCTCACTTTTGTTTACAGTTACTGTTCTTCTGAGTATTCTCTCAGAAATTATTATGATCTTATTCATTTGGCATTGACAAAATATGCTAGGTCCTTTAAAGTCATGGTACTGTTTGGAGGTACTTGACAGAAACAGCTTAAAAATGTAAAGCCTGAGAAGAGGAAGCATCATAATATGTTAAAAGAAAACTCCTTGCAATTATTGTCTTCATTAGTGTGTGTGCTTGTCAGTTTAGAAAAGTGTTATGAGCAAATCAGTACAGTGAGTATAGATAAAGTAAAATATTTTAAAGATAAACTACAATTTAAACAACAATTAATCACAAATATGATGAATTCTCTGTATAGAAGGGTTCTGACACATGCATGTATAAATGGTTTTACTTATGGTACGCAGTAATAGTGCATCAACTTGATTGCACTGCAGGGATGGAGCATTGAACTGGGAACGGTTTTGTGCTTAAGGAATGCTGCCGCAGAGAAACCGACACCTCCGAGGTGGGCAGCAGCCGGGGAGGTGCGGTGGAGTGCCCAAGGAATAGCTCCAGTCCCCACCATCCGTGTCCATCGGCTGCTGCTTGGTCAGCCTACGAATCCAGCCAGCTGCTGCTGGCAAAATTCGATAGTGTCATCTCTGGACCTAGTTCCCCTTTGCTTGCTTGACTATTATTTCTCCTTATTTCTGTTTCATAAGGCCTTTGAAGCTGATGGATCTGCTAAAGGCCATTTAGCCAGAAATGTCTTTGTGATTATCAAAGGCACTGCTTTATGTAAATGGCAGGGAGGGGGCTTGGAGGGAGAGAACTCATTTGCTGTAAATGTATTGCAATTTGCTGTTGTGAGGTGTGAAAGTGTGATTTAAAAGGAATAATCGTTTGACAGTATTTAAATTAGATAATTGGGATGTATTAGTTTGAGATTCCATGTCTGGAATTTCATTTTTAAGCAGTCCAGACTCTCCTAAAATATGTTGCGTTTTTCTTACTGCTTTTATCTTTAAGTGCTGTTGACATATATGTGATCCTCAATATTACTTGTGAGTTAAGTGTTTTGTTTTAAAGATTGAAATGTTTTCACTGTCCCTGCTAGATGGGAATAATATTGTAAACACTCTGCCAACAGCTTGCTCCTACTGATGCACGTGGCATGCATAGGCTATGTATGATAAGAGGAAAAACAGACCTTTACCAGGAAAATACAGAGAGCACTTTCCAGCCCTGCTTTCATGAGTTTGTGGCTGCCACTTACTGAAAAAAGCTTCCAAAGTTTGGCCCATACGGCTGGGCAGCTCAGTTGGAGGCTCTTCCTCCCACCGAATCCTTTAACGTCAAAGGAGTTCCTCGTGGACTGGAGCAGAGGTCTTCATTGAGTAATTAGAAAATAAATGTGGGAATAATTTTCTTTCCTTTTTTTTTTCCTGCAAAACATAATTAGATCAATCCACTTTTCAAAATCCCTCCTGTTTCCAATTAAGAGAGATTAGTTGCACTACCTTCAAACAGCTGAAATTATGCTTATTAATAAAAAATGGAGTGTAAAAGAAATGTTTTTATCTTGAATTAATTTTTATTATTATGGGACCTATGACAGTATACAGTCTTACAAAATATTATCAGATTTAGTACAAACCCAGGGAGTTGTGTGTCCTACATCTCAAACAGCAGTTACGGCGTTGACTCATTTATTCAGCTCTGTCCCATGCTTAAGAAGGATTTTAAAATGTGGATTTAGGGCCTGATCCTCAAGGTACTAATACTTTCTGCTCTCTCTGAAGTATGAGGTTTGAGAAGTCCTGGCAGCTTCCCAGTGAAGTGCCTGTTTAAGTTGATAGCTGTTTTGGCAAAGCTGATCTTTGCATGTCCACAAGAAGCAATCCCTTGGCTAAAATCATTATGGTCTGTTGTGTAAATACTCAGTGTCCTGAATAATTCGTGACAGGGCTGAGAGCAGCAGTTCAGTGGGCAGGGACAGCTTTCAGAGTCTTTGCCTAAACGTGTAAGCAATGCAATGTGATGAAGTTCATGTCCACCTGCAAGTCTAGAGGGAAGAGGCTTGATGGTACTCAGAGCCATGATTTTGGAGTCACTTACTACCTTGCAATAGTGTGTTCCTATGACTCTGTTATGGACAGTTCTCAGAAGTATCTCATTTGTTCACCTCAGTACAGTCTTCCCCCTTTCAACAGCGTGTTAAGCAGTTACTCAGATCATATTTAACCACATGCCTAAAGTTAAGAACCTCCTTGAGCTACTGATGTTTACAAATGAACCTGCAGACCTGTGCTAGAGAGGACCTAAGGCGCTGTGGGCATGAGCAGGGCAGGAACAAAGAGACACCACAGGAGAAGAAATATTTTCTTTTGCCTCAGATATGTTGAAGGAACGGTTGGAGGCCCCTGATCCAAACCGAAACGTTGGTAGCTGGTTGGGAAGGTTGGTGTTCTGCGCTATTTCTAGTTCGTCATGCACAGTAGCTCCGTGTCGTTTATATTTTGTTCCCCAGCATCTTTGGAAGTGCAATGCAACCTCTGCCGGTATCTTCAGAAAACTACAGCTGCATATGATTTAATTTTAGCTTGATTATTTTATTAGAGGTGTGAATAGATGAGAGGATTACGAACATCCTGGTGTCCTTTGTCTAAAGCAGATCGTTGCTAACCAAGTTGTTTAGTTGGAAGGTGATTGTCATTGTTTGGACTTGTCTGTGGGACACCACAAATCCTTTGTTGTGCTTTCACCCCGTGTGATCCTAGCTAGTATTTCTGGACATCTCCATGCCTGTTTTCAACAGAAACCCTTCTATTTAAATTGAAAGGAAAGGCTAGCTGTTTATTTTTATCCCCTGTAACAGATACAATCCTGTCAGGGGCTGAGCAGTTTGACCCAATACTGAGGGCACCAGTGGAGAGGGCTCTTTGTGTGCACAAACTCACCCAAGCTCCCAGCAGGATCGGGCCTCACTGGACAGCCAGAATGTGTAGAACATTGCTTATTCCTTGTTGAGTTCAGATTACAATGTTATTTTTTTCCTAGCTCTGGTATTAATTATTTCTTTTTTGTTTGTTTGTTTTGTTTATTTTAATTCATAAATCTGAATATGTAGGTGGATTTCTGCCATATGGAATTATTGTATGTGAAACTGATGAAGTATTATATATTAGATTTTACATTTTCAGGCTAAGTGCGCAAAATTAGAAGAACAAAAATATGGTCAAACACTTGGTTCAAAGTAATTGAATAATTAAATTGTTGACTTTAAATGTAATTCAGATAGATCCAACTGGAAGAATTATGGAGAAGGGATGTATAGCAGGGCTGTCAGGACAAGGGAAAATAGATACTGGTAAAAAAGCCTACACTGCCTCTCCTATATAATGTATTAAATTTATCTTAAAAGCAATTCTCTGATAAGTACATACGTGTACTTAAAGAACAGAATCCTTTGCTTTTGCCTTTTACAGCCCATACCAGCACAGTTTACACAGTTCAAAAATGTCGATAGCTCAGAGAATTCTGAAGTTAGCAAAGATTTTTTTGAAAAATACATTCAGCCTTGCATTGCTTCTGGATTTTCAGTTAGTTATTAAGCAAATACACTATCTGCAGGACCATGGTTTATGTCAGAGTTTAAATTACATTAAAAAAAAATACAACCTCTAAATATGCCCTTATTTACCTGATTTTAGATGTTTATATCAGCATTTGGATTCCTAGCAAAAGAAATTCAGGAAGGTGTATCAGCTCAAGCAAAAAGCAACTAATAAAATACAATTTAAAACACGGAGAGGAAGTGGCTGCAAACATTAAGCAATTGGGGGGAGGGGAAGTGTTTGCATAATTAAAAGAAACTAAAACTTCTTTTTTTTTACCTCCCAAATCAGACATTTGACTTTTGTCAAACTTTTTTTGCGCTATTGACAGAGTCAAACCTAGCAAAACTTTGCTGCTTTTTCAATTAATATCAAACTGAGGAAATGGCTCTTTGTGCCCCCCAGTCCAGGCCATTCCAGTGGACTCCATGTAAATACAGATTTCTTCACTGCATACTAATGCAAAAAATATGCTTATGGTTAACTATTAACCTATGCTTCCAAACAACACTAATGATTGCAATGTGCTGGAATAAATGCTCATGTTTCATGGGATGAGAACAGTCCTGTTCTCTTAAGCTTATCTAATCAAAGCCTAATCCTGCCTTTACAGCCTTTGTTAAATGCATTGGTATTTAATATGCATCAATAAATAAACTTTCAATTATTGTGCAGTGAGCATATCCAAAGATAGCATGACAATGTGAAACTACTGGTCTATCTAGCAATTATTCCAAATAAAGAATGCTGATGATGTGATTTCCCCCCTCCTCTTATAATGGATAATTCCAATTTTCTGACATTCTTTTGCCGCCTCATAATAAGGAAAATAAATTAATCAAGACAAATAAAATTCAAATAATTGAATTTTTACACCATCTAAATACATCTCCCCACTGTGAATAGAAATAGAATTATTTTATTTTAAAAGCCCATGATCCACTCTAAATAAAAAGACCAAGTGATTAAATTTTTAAAGTATTTATGAAAGGTATTTTGAAAAGCTGGCTAAGTCTGTAGTGTATGATATATGTTGTTGTGTTCTGATGTAGTGCATTCATTTCTCTCTTTAAATTGAATAGTCTTCCTTTTACAAGCCATTAAAGACAACGGGCCAAAAGCATATTCATAACTACAGTACAAGTAGCAGCCCAGCCAGATTCTCTGCTCCATCCCTGCCTATTTTACCATCTTTTTCAAAAGTTTCTGCTGCTTTGGTGCATTCTTTGTACAGAGTCTTTCCCATGGCATCTGTTTGTCAGTAACTAGTGAAGCATCAACCTACTCAAGTTCTTCTGCATCTCTGTAACAGAAGCTTTCACTGTTTTGGTAACCCGATAAGCCCAATATCGCAGAACACGGATAGGCTTTGTTTGTCTGTTTTGTTTGGCTTTTTTTTTTTTTTTTTTTTAGTGGGGTAATGAATTTATTTGTCTGTTAGGCCGTTCTACACTACAGCAACATTAATATTCTTCCCTTTTAAAAAAGGCTTGAAGTAAATCCCATGACACTAGAAGAATTTTAGATACTGATTACTTGCAATTGGCTCTTGGTGATTTGCTCTTCAGATTTCTGGCTGAATTTAACAAAGTATGATTTCTGAAAAGTTTCTGATAGTTTCTCATTAAAATTGCATTTTTTTCATATGAGCATGATTTCTATAATTTCACCCAATTTCATGATACATTTACCCCCTCTGAAAGGCACTGGTTGAAACATCAGAAACAATTAGCAAAAAAGATTATATTAACGCTAAATGAAAGAAATAAATCTGCCAAAAACTCAGTCTCCAAGCTGCATTTGTCAAAAGCACTTCTCTGAATTAACTTTTATAGCATAACTGTATAATTGTTAACAGACATTTTTCTCAAGTTGTCAAAGTGTTTGAAAAATGAGAAAGAAAGAGAACGCTCAGGGAAAAAAAAAATCCACAAGTAATCAATGGCATGCTTACATGGACTGAGATTTGCAGTACTTGTACTAATAAAATATAAGGCTCAGTTAGAGGTACTTTGCAGTTTTCAGGCTAAATTTAAATGATTTGGTGATTTGCAAATACGTGAATCCAAAAATAAAAATGAAGAACCCAAATGCAAATGAGTGCAACTGCAATGAAATATAATTGCAAATGAATCTGTTGCTTTATTCATTTATTGTGTAATTACTGCAATCCTTCCCACCTTGTTTTCAGTATTTCGTAATCATTAAGTCGGAAGCATGACAGCAGTGCCAGCCCTGGCATGATTCTCTTTGACTAAAACCTTGTAAATTAACACAATTAGCACAGCATCATCCTGCTAATTAACTTCCAGTGTCTGGTGCAGTGGTTTTGCAAACAAGGAAGAGGGAGTCAGAAGGGAATAAACATGCCATTCTGTTACCAAACTGTGTGCTGTGTTAGGCTTAGCTCAGCGAGGCTAAGCTGGCCATGTCAGATGCCAGAGTCAGGCAATGAAGAGCTAAAGGGGTTGGGGAGAAAAACAGGAGGGGGTAGAAGCTGTCAAAATAGACTGCAGTAATTCAGAGGGGAGCTAGTGCCACAGATGCTTCATTTCGACTAGGCCTCCTCCTTATCAGGGAATCTGTGCCAGAGGGCACAAGGCTGTTTGCAAAACTCACTTTTGGTAATACGAGAGAGATTAAGGAGCTCTATTTGATACAGCTGTACAAAAATCAGCAACGTGTCTACCATGCATAGGTATGACTTGGAGGGGGTTATCTTAATGCTTGTAAATTGCTCTTACTATGTGCAGTGGATTATGGGGAGGGGGAAAATTCACATTACGTTATTCGCAAGAATAATTGCTTTAAAATGACATTTGCATTTTTTTTCTTTTATTGATAGGGTTTGTTTTTTTTTTACAGCCAGCTGTGGAAGCTACAGAACTTTTAGGGACTTGACTTCATTTCTTTATCCTTTCCTTCATCCTTTTTTTTTTTTTTTCCTTTTTGTTTCTTGGTTTTGTGGGTTTTTTTTTAAACCCTCTTTCTTTGTACCCTGGAGGCTGTGAGGCGGCGTGGGGGGAAGCAAGCAAGGAGACCGACAGACAAGTCATGCTTGGTTTTTTTTCCAGAGCTTCAACAACAGAACTGAGAGGCAGAAAGGAGCCAGTTGTAATTCATACCGAGTTGTAGGCTTTGTGTGATGAAAGCGACGGAGCGCTGCCTGGGAGATTGCTTTGCTGCACTCCACGAAGCAGATTTGAAACTGTCGTGGACCACTTTAGATGAGAGTTGGATTATGGAATGACCTGCTATGTCTGTGTCATATTGTTCTGCGCAGGGTGCATTATACTGTGCTAACTAGGTGTTCAGTACCAAATAAGAGAGGTATCCTAGATGTGATCTGTCAGCTGTGTCTCATATTTTTGTATTGGTTAAAATATAAAACTGAAACAGTGATGAGAGAGGACAGAGCAGTTGGATGCCTTGTATGTTAACAGTAAATCTGCACTCAGAGTATTTAAAATGTACTGATTCTTATTTAATTAATTCAAGAAATCTGGCATCACCTACATTTTTTTTGAACTGACAAATAACCCCCCACTGAATCGGAAAAAAATACGTCTCCATGTATATGTGCCTACAATAAACCAAGCGGTTTATACCGCTCCATAAGGGCATTGCATTTGCTTTCCTTAAGGATTTGCAGTGTTAAGTACAGCATTTCAGAGAGCTGAAGAAGTTCATAGATAGTACGTCTGAGAACTCATTTAAAAGCATCCGAGAAAGGCCGAGCTCGCAGTTAACTTTGTTTTTTCCTGCCGCCCTAGGCTTGAAGATGCAGTGGACGCCGGAGCATGCCCAGTGGCCAGAACAGCACTTTGATATCACTTCGACCACCCGGTCCCCTGCCCACAAGGTGGAAGCCTACCGGGGCCACCTGCAGCGCACCTACCAGTACGCCTGGGCCAACGACGACATCTCAGCTCTGACCGCCTCCAACCTTCTGAAAAAGTACGCAGAAAAATACTCTGGCATTTTGGAAGGCCCGGCCGAGCGGCCCATTCTCAGCAATTACTCTGAAGCTCCCTCGGGGCTGGTGAATGGCCGGAAGAATGAAAGCGAGCCCTGGCAGCCGTCGCTGAACTCGGAGAGCGTGTATCCCATGAACTGTGTCCCAGACGTTATCACCGCCAGCAAAGCTGGGGTAAGTACAGCCCTCCCTCCCGCAGACGTCTCGGCCAGCATCGGGAGCTCTCCTGGGGTGGCCAGTAACCTGGCGGAACCCAGTTACTCCAGCAGCACCTGCGGAAGTCACACCGTTCCCAGCCTTCATTCAGGGCTCCCGTCTCAGGAATATGCCGCAGGATACAATGGCTCGTACTTGCATACCAGTTACAGTGGCCAGCCAGCACCTGCACTTCCATCCCCTCATCCGTCCCCCTTACACAGCTCGGGACTTCTACAGCCCCCGCCCCCGCCGCCGCCACCAGCCCTCGTGCCCGGCTACAACGGCACCTCCAACCTCTCCAGTTACAGCTACCCTTCCGCCGGTTATCCTCCTCAAACTGCTGTTGGCCCTGGGTACAGCCCGGGAGGTGCCCCGCCACCCTCGGCGTACCTGCCATCAGGAATCCCTGCTCCGACCCCTCTGCCCCCGACCACCGTCCCCAGCTACTCGTACCAGGGCCATGGTCTGACGCCCATCGCGCCGTCTGCCCTGACAAACAGTTCAGCCAGCTCTCTCAAAAGGAAAGCTTTCTACATGGCAGGGCAAGGAGAAATGGACTCCAGTTATGGAAATTACAGCTATGGCCAACAGAGATCTACACAGAGTCCCATGTATCGAATGCCTGACAACAGCATTTCAAATGCAAACAGGGGGAATGGTTTTGACAGAAGTGCTGAAACATCATCCTTAGCATTTAAGCCAACAAAGCAGCTAATGTCCTCTGAACAGCAAAGGAAATTCAGCAGCCAGTCCAGTAGGGCTCTAACACCCCCATCCTATAGTACTGCTAAAAACTCGCTGGGTTCGAGATCGAGTGACTCGTTTGGGAAGTATACCTCCCCAGTAATGAATGAGCACGGGGACGAGCACAGGCAGCTCCTCCCTCACCCAATGCAAGGCCCGGGACTTCGTGCAGCTACCTCATCCAACCACTCTGTGGACGAGCAACTGAAGAATACTGACACACACCTCATTGACCTTGTTACCAATGAGATTATCAACCAAGGACCTCCCGTGGATTGGAGCGACATCGCTGGCCTAGATCTAGTGAAGGCCGTCATTAAGGAGGAGGTTTTATGGCCAGTATTGAGGTCAGATGCATTCAATGGACTGACTGCTCTACCTCGGAGCATCCTTTTATTTGGACCTCGGGGAACAGGCAAAACGTTAATGGGCAGATGTATAGCTAGTCAGCTGGGGGCCACGTTTTTCAAAATCACTGGCTCTGGCCTTGTCACAAAGTGGTTAGGGGAAGGGGAGAAAATTGTCCATGCCTCCTTCCTCGTGGCAAGGTGTCGCCAACCCTCGGTGATTTTTGTTAGTGACATTGATATGCTCCTTTCTTCTCAAGTGAGTGAAGAACACAGTCCAGTAAGTCGGATGAGAACCGAGTTCCTTATGCAGCTGGACACTGTACTGACTTCTGCTGAGGACCAAATAGTAGTAATTTGCGCCACAAGTAAACCGGAAGAAATTGATGAATCTCTTCGAAGGTACTTCATGAAACGGCTTTTAATCCCACTTCCTGACAGCACAGCGAGGCACCAGATAATAGTACAACTGCTCTCACAGCACAATTACTGTCTCAATGACAAGGAGGTTGCACTGCTTGTCCAGCGCACAGAAGGCTTTTCTGGACTAGATGTGGCTCACTTGTGTCAGGAAGCCGTGGTGGGCCCACTCCACGCCATGCCAGCCACAGACCTTTCAGCCATTATGCCCAGCCAGTTGAGGCCAGTTACATATCAAGACTTTGAAAATGCTTTCTGCAAGATACAGCCTAGCATATCTCAAAAAGAGCTTGATACATATGTTGAATGGAACAAAATGTTTGGTTGCAGTCAGTGATACTACTTAAAAAAAAAATGTAATGAATGTTGGCACACACAGAACCTGCTACATAGGGTAGAGAACCCTTTTCAGTAGTGTTAAAATTGCGAAGGGTACTGGGAAGACTACAATTTACCTTGCCTCTAAAGAGCCAGGGTAGACTTGAAGGAAAAGTGCATCAAACAAGAGCTGCTGATCTGAGAAAGCCACACATGACAGAAAGCGCATGTTGATGCTCAGTTCTGTTCAAGCTAGACAATACTCACCGAGGAGCAAGGTGCAAGTGGGTTGATTTCAGAAGGACATGAACCCTGTGTGTTGATTCCATTCTGCTGTTCTTGAGATTTAGTTGCTGTCAAGTGCCTGAAGTGGTGCTTTATTTTTTGTTTGCCTCACAATTACATTGGTGGCATGTGCTAATATAAAGAGCTTTAACTTCAAACATTATTGGACTAAAGAGATGAACGGTTGTGTTGCGACAGAGAACCAGATTTTTGCTATTCTAAGAGCAACAGTATTCCTCAATCCTGTCTGTTCTGCAGTGTTAAACTAAGAACAGGTAAAACAGGGTAATGGTAATCTGGACCTTAATTTCTGCAGTTCATTTCTTTTAATGTTCTGTCTGCAAAAACTCAGGAAAGTGATTGTGATTTGTACAGTACCTCAAAGGAATGTGTTGAAAGCACTATGTACTGCTGAGAGTTATAGGCTAGGCTTCAATGTTACTTTATATTAAATATGTATGTTTACCTCAACAATTGGAAAATGGCAAGGAAAATTACTTTGAATGTATCCAGGAAAAAACTAAAATGGGATATGACTGAAGCTTTACAGTTTTTAAAAATAGAAACAGAAGGATTTCCCAGTGTTCAGAAATGGTTCTTTCGCCAATTTGTCAGATCAAACCAGAGCAGAACGATTTTTCTCGTTGGTAAACTGTAAGAGCTTTCAGCATATTGCTTCTTGATAATTACGTGATACAGTCTTTAGAAGGTGCATAGATGAAAAAAGAGCCACTTAATCGGTTTATGTTAGCATCCGAAACAGTCAAATATAAGATTTGGTAGGATTCCGAGAGACAAATTACCTTAAGCTGTGATTGCTGGCCTTTGCTGCGCGGCTCTAGTCGTAGTTTTGAGGTTATTTTGGTGAAGCTGTAGGGAGTGGGATCAGTGTAGGTCGCTGGCAGAGCTATGGGTTGCAGAGCTGTTTATAGCAATGCAGTGGACTGTGACCAAACAAACAGTACAAATAACAAAGCAAAACTGAACCCTCAAAGTACGTTTATTTCCTTTCCCAAACCGTAAAGTTGAGTTTTTGTTGTGTACGTACAGCTCCATTGTCCTTAATGCAAGCTTCATTTAGCATCCATTTGAAATCTTCCAGGCTGGAGCGTGCCCACCATTATTTCTACCTCAGTTTTGTTACATTTCTCTTGGAAAGCAAAGTAAGAAATAGGGCAAAAAAACAACACCAACACAGAAGTCAGATTACATTAGGAATGCGAATCTGCTAAACAAGTTTCAGAGAGCTGCTGTTTTTTCCCCTGAAGTCAAGTTTTTCTCTGTGTTAGTGCTCTTTACCCCCCTTTTTTCTCCCCCAAACAAACATGCTCTAGTGTCTTCCTCCTGGAAAGACTAGCTGGCATGTGTGGCATTTTGCTCAGTTCTCCCTCACCCTCCCCCCCCTTTCCTTTTATCCTTTACTGCTTTCCGTGCAACTCTTTTGGTGACAGCTGACTGATGTTGGGTAACGTCTCTGAGCAGGAGCAGCGCGCGTTGCAGCTGCCCAACGCCTCTGCCATCACATGAGCAAAACAGCCTTGCTTTTTTGAATGTATTTTTTTTGTTTGTTTACTTTAAAGAGACAGTAACAAAACTGTTGCAAAGCACTGGCATTTAATGTTCCTGTTAAGTAATGTACATTCAAAACCATGAAATAAATGCACTGAAAAGCCCCAAGAAGAGAGATACCAATCTGTTACTAGATCATGTTTGTCTTCTCAAAAATTGTACAGACCTTGTTCATTTTGTTAAATCAATGGAGACATAGAGCATTCAGAAAGCTAACGAGGGATTTTGTGATATTGCTGGAAATTTATGACTCTTTATTATTACTTTCCTTTTATTTTTCTTTTAAGATATATATATATATTTAGATAGAAAGTGCTAAAAACAGAGCAAATAAACCAAAATCTAATTTAAGATGGATTCCTGGCAAACATTTTGTCTATCTAAAACTTTATGTTTTAAGCATAAAAGTACCATTTTAAAAACAGTGCCTTTCATTCAGGATATAGAAAGTAAGACTTAAGTACATCACCTGCTTTTCTTTTTGTTGTTTTTTTTTTTCTTTTTTTCCGTTTTCCTTTCAACAGCAATTACAGTCTGTGGTCCTTGCTATGACCCAGTCTTTCTGCTTCCCCAAACCTCCACAGGCTTCACCCCGGTCATTCCACCATCCTCATATCTGGGATATCCTGATGTCCCCGCTAGCTCTAGGTTCATACTGATGACGCTGGCAAGTACGCTATTGCAGATCGCTGACCCAATTTCTGTCTTAGACATTGCCTTTCATATCTGCCATTGAGCTGTGCTCATTTGAAAGGCTCAGCCAAGTTTTGATAAACCAACTCTTGTTAACTGTTTCTCCTAACCATACTCTTTAACAGATTTTTTCGCAGCTGGTAAAATGAAAGCTACCCACTAGTGTGGGGTTTTTTCCTCTTTTTATCCAGTAGCAAAACCAAAAGCAAACCAAATTGTAGATGGTCCTTTTGGCTTCCAGCTTTAAACCATTCTCTTTAAAATGTCGCTCTGGGAAATGGATTATTCAAATGTTAACCAAAGTGAGAAGCATGCAGAAACTGAGATGGTGTGAAAATGCAGGTCCCACACACGGGCACACACATGCTCATGCTTGTTCTTTCCAGGGTTTGATTCAGCTTTGGGGCATCAGAAGCGGAAAACTGCCCCCCTATCACAGCAGCTGCAAGGAGAGGAAGACAGAGCTAGACTGTTACCCAAATCTTTCCGTACCAGCCACTGTCCTTGGCATCGCTCTGGTAGCGTGCCTGCTGAGTTCGGTGAGAGATTGGCCAGGTAGCATTAACAGGAGGCACCTCAGCCCTTCTCCAAGTGGTTTCTGGCCACTCCTTTGATGGAATTTCCCCAGTATGGTGGGACTGAGCTGGCTGAATCCCCTGCCATGTCCTGGCCTTCTTACTGCTTTCCTCCCTTCTCCCAGATTCAGCCCCTGTTTTCTCCCCAGTGAGAAGATTTTGGCATGCCTTCACCCCTTTGGTCCTTCCCCCCTCCCAGCAGCCTTCTTGTCAAGCAGTGTCCAGGAAGGGCTGAAGCACTATCCTGAACTTGAATGGATCCCAAAGGTTAGGATTGTTTTTGAGAAGAGAGACAAAATATGTTCTAATGGTGACCTTAGGACGAAATATTTGCTGGTCTTTGACATTTCCATGGTAGAAAGCCATTTGCTGTCTTTTCCGACTGGGCAAAGCTGGGGACTGCTGCCACAGAAATGCCCAAGTGGTTGGCAGGGGCTGCCTGGCCACTAGCACAGCCCTGGCTTTTAAGGAACCAGAAATGGTTAAAGCGCATCTGCTGTGTCAGCCTATCACTGCAGATGCTTTATGTTGTATTTTCATGCGTGGATCCCATTCTACATCAGCTTATTTTCTTCCTTGTACCTTCAGTAACAATTCATACGGCAACAAAAATAAAATAAATTGGAGGAATATTTCTGCAAGCTGAAGGATCAATATCAATTCAAGGAGGAGTTCATAATGACCTTATGTGAGACAGAAATGGAAATACTCTATACTTCTGGCGTGTTTCTCTCCAAAATGTTTAGAACGTTAGTGACAATACAGAAAAGTTTGCTGACTGTGCTGATCAATGGAATGTGAAGGCAGTTCACTTTAAGGCTATTTACTTTCACATGGATTATTTATCTGTTAGTTTGTATTCTACTCAAATGCAGATAGATGGGCAAAATGTTTTCTTGAGCGTTACAAATCTACCAAGGGGAAATCAACCATCTGACTAAAATACATAGGCCAAACACCACCTGGGTGTCTTTACCAGCTATTCGGAGGCTGTGCTCTGTAAAACGGTACAAGGTCATATTTGGGTGGTTTTTCACAGGATGTTTCTTTAGGGGATCACCTAGCCGAAAAGATCCAAATTAATTCCTGGATCAAGATGTTAATATATTGAAAGCAAATTTGGGGATCTGACCAGGGTTTTCACTGTCTGCAAATATGTGCAACTTCAGGTAAAGGGCTGCTGTTCTAACCCCCCTGCATTGTTCTCTGAAGCTCCGTCCGTCACGAGGGAGAGTGCATTACTGAGATCTGAAGGATACGCTTTGTCATGAAACAAGGCCACCAAAAGTTGTAGGGCCTCCTACCCTTTCACTTATACCAGTCTGAAGGAGGTATAACCTTGTTGACTTGAAGGAATTACTCCTGGTTTCTGCCCTTGTTAGAAAAGTCATCCCTCCAATGTATAATAGTCTTGTCTGTTGGTTTTCATCATCAGCTCTGAAAGCTAACCGTGTCCTCACAGCACTAACTCCTTTCCATCTTGTATGTGTGCATGTGTGTATATAATATTTATATGTGCATACACACCATGTCCAAACAATAGCTTTGTCTCTTTACTTAAAAAAAAAAGAGAAGTCATTTAATCATCTGCAGATTTATATGAAGCACATTAGTAAACATGGAGATACTAGTATTTCAGAATTCAAAAAAAGCCCAGCTGTGCTGGTGACTAACCAATACATGAACTGAAGC
>NC_134422.1:20705030-20707530 GCF_030867145.1 Opisthocomus hoazin | reverse complement strand
AATCTGCTTTCTGTGTTAGATGAAGTTTTATTCAAGGCTCAGAAAACTCGGAGTTGGCAGCGCTCTGCCTTTTGCTTCTCTGCTCTGCTCTTTTGGAACAGAAAATCAAACATTTCTCCAGAATTTTACTGGCAAAAAGTTAATTGCTTCATCAAGAAATGAAGCAGGACTCAGTGTGGCAACACTCGGAAAGGAACTGCCTGGGGAATGAAAGCAATGCCATTCGGGGGCCGGAGCCACATGAAGCTTGTGACTGTGACAGCAAAGTAGCATGCTCTGCTGGCAAAGAGCACCGAGAGTGGACGCAGCTGTATCAACAGTTTACCCCACTCATGGGGCACATACACAAAGTAAGCTTTACTGGTTAAGGCCGCTTTTTCAGTGTATTTGCATTTACAGTTGCAACTTCTCTTGGATTAGCTACGTCCATTGGGGACCTTGCTTTTCCACTTGCCTGAATAACCAAACTGTACAGGCAGAAGTCTATGCTGTGAACATGGTTTAGGACAGCTGAAAGTCCCTCAACCTTTTAGCAGTATTTCAGTTTGGTCATATTACAAGCCCGTATCATGGAACAAATGTACTCTAATGACATTTTAATATTATATTTTAAAAATTCTAAGTCATAATAATTGTATAAAAGGGTTTTGCAATTACTGTTTTTCTTCCCAAGCCTAATAACTTCAATTTTATTGTTGAGTTTGTGAATTAAAGCTCTAAGAAAGTATGTTAACTACAAAAGAGGACATGAAAATAAACCCCAAAGACTCTCATTCCTCCTTCAAAACACACCAGCCAATGCAGCAGTACTAATTAGAGCGCTTATTCACATGCATTGGTAAGTGCTACTGCGGTGGCTAGCTGGGTATGGATACACTGGGCCGCTGCATCTGTGCCTATATTGTCATCCTAAGAGAGAATAGCTGTTGAAATTGTGGTGAAATTCTGAGAAATCTTGCATCCTTCCCTCATCACATACAGGAGCAAAGGAGCCTGGTACTGGACTTCGTTGTGCTATGATTTGCTGTGCCACTTTCTTTCTTAGGCAGTAATCTAGAAGAACTTGGAAAGGCAGAGCAGTGTAGTAAAGAGGTTGATTCCAAAGAATGAATAGATTTATTTAGAATTTCAAAGAAGAAAAGCTGTACCCCGTATGTACACATGTGTTTCCTGCAGTTGCATTTCCTGCATTGTCACGTAGGAATGAATTTTAATCGCTGTAATACACAATAATAAAAGGTACCTCAGTTCTTATTCTCTGCAATCAAGGTCAGAATTGGAAATTGAATTTATTCTGTGTTTAATCTGCACGGGTTTGGGGTCCATTCAGCATGATACTGTTCACGTTACTTTTGTCTACTTGTTAGCATTTAGGAAATACACAGGAAAGGTGACGGACACATGGGTTCATTCACATGAGCTTTAATTACTGGATTCTGTTTTGTTCTAGTTCCTCTAAGTTATGAGATTGTTCTGAATATATCATAACTTCTGTGACATCTCTCCAGAGCATGAAAAGGATGAACCTGCTTATACATATTCTCTTCAATTCCAGAATATGTATTTTACTGCAGTAATAGAAAGGGGAGGGGGGAAGAACACATTTTAGGATGACTTTTTGTTCGTTTGTTTGTTTTGCAAATGGCAGGACACAATCTTATTTTGAAGTTTGTATTTCTGTTTCTGTGCAATAAACTGATCCACTTAGTAAATTAGTCTGCTTGACTTTTTAAAGATGAATGGCATCTTAATTTCTGCAAACGTATGCTAACGGAAATGTTGTGGATATTTAATAATGTTTTGAGTATGTATTTAAAGCTAGTTAAGTACTGAAATGACTAGTAACCAAAGGGAACGGTCACCCATAATTAAACAAGAGTGATGCTGATCTGATGAAATCTATATCCTGGCATGTTTAGAGACAGTGGCTTGTGAAAAAGAAAACAGACTTCCACTCTTTCCGAACTTTATTGCTTTTTTTTTTTTCCCGAGTGAAAAAGATCACAAGCTGAAACGTACCTTGGGGAACCCTTTTTTCCAGATCACTTAATTACTTGAAAAGATAATCTGAATAACATTTGATCAAATTTTTCATTAGAACTCCCTTTTAATTTTTCATTAGCTTCATAATTAACTGAATTTGTACAGTCATCAGTCTGTTTACAGGATTTTGCTTTCTTTACTGTACCATAAGCCTGACTCTCTCCCTCCTTCTGCTTTCCAGGTTACCAAACATAGTAGGGTAAGGCGAACGTGCATCCTTCTCTTGGTGACTGGGACATCCGTTTCTCCATAGCGTCAGACTAATAGAAGTTATTCCGTAGGTAAAGGGAAAATGGGCTTCTCGCTCCAAGTCTTATTTGAATTTTCATTTCCTTTGATTGAGGTAGGGAGGAGCGCAAATTAAACAAAAGAATTGAAAATGAAATTAGAGAGATGTGTTGCTGAAACTCCACTGACAAGAGAACCTGACATGATTTTGCCACGCACGAATAATGCT